>NC_134091.1:111562687-111710187 GCF_000715075.1 Nicotiana tabacum | reverse complement strand
CAATAGTGACGAGCTAAGTAAACATGTAAATTCCATAACTCAGTAAATGCCACAAAGAAGTTTAACAGATAAATGCAGCAACAACACAAATAATTACCACCTCACAGCAATGTCACTCCATTACTCATCACTTGCACTCAGCACTCAATACTCAAAACACTCAACACTCTACGCTCACTGGGGGTGTGTATAGACTCCGGAGGGGCTCCCAAAGCCCAAGCGCTAAGCACGGACAACTCACGTGTCATCATATCAATACCTAGATCCGCACGGTCAACTCACGTGCTACGCGGACAACTCACATGCTATGGTATCAATACCTAGACCCGCACGATCAACTCACGTGCTACGCGGACAACTCACGCGCTATGGTATTAATATCCTCACAACCAGGCCCTCGGCCTCACTCTATCATGTACCTCAATAGCCTCACCATCATCAACAATAAGGGAACACAGCCCACATCAAGTATCACCGCATATTAGCAAATAATGGAGGCTGAAGTAAATAGGTACAATAATTTATATGACTAAGTACAAATAATGTGAGCATGAATAAAGCCTAAGCATGATCTCTATCATGAAGGAAAACAAGTTCAACAACAATTAAACACATAACCACAGATAATAGCCATTAGGCCTCACAGCCTCACGGGACGGACCAAGTCTCAATCCCTCGCAGTGCACACCCACACGCTCGTCACCTAGCGTGGGTATCACTTCCAAATAATCACGTGATATCAAGCCAGAGTTAAAACTGTTACTTATCTTAACAGCGTAAAAATCCTACTCCGGGATGCCATCGTCTATGGACTCGGTCTCCAAATGCTCCGAATCTATTCACAATTAATTTGATTCAGCTCACAAAAATTTATAGGAATTAATTCCATATCAAAATACTAATATTTTTCAAAAATCCGAAATTACGCCCCAAAAATCACCCATGGGGCCCATGTCTCAGAATCCGATAAAACTCACAAAATCCGAACCCCCATCCAACCACGAGTCCAACCATACCAAAATTACTCAAATCCGACCAGAACTCGGCCTTCAAATCCTCAATTAAAGTATATGAATTTTTCTACTATTTTCAACCCAAAACACTAATTTGTTGATAAAAACAATAACAGATTCGTGCAATTTAACCAAAACCGAGTTAGAATCACTTACCCCGTTGTTTCCTCTGAAAATCACCCAAAATCGCCTCAAATCCGAGCTTCAAATCGTCAAAAATTGAAAATGGGACGAAGTCCCATTTTCAGAACTTAAACTCACTGCCCAGGCTTTTCTTTTTCGCGAACGAGGTCCGTGCCTCGCGTTTGCGAAGCACAAAATATCTCCCATCCAGATTCCTCCTTTGCGAATGCGACATCACCCTCGCGTTCGGGAAGCACAAAATGCCTCTGCTTCAATGCCTTCTACGCGAACGCGTTCAACCCATTGCGAACGCGATGCTTCGTTCCCCCTCACTAAGCGAACGCGACATCCCCTATGCAAACGCGTAGACCAATTGCCTGGGGTCCTCAGCTGCTTCCTCTCTTCTTTGCGAACGCGTAACACCTCTCGCGTTCGCGATGCACACCCAGTCCACCCTTCGCGAATGTGTGCTCCTCTTCGCGAATGCGAAGAGCAAATATTGACAGCCTCTCAGTTCCTCTCCGCGAACGCGAGGCTCCACTCGCGAACGCGATGAAGGAAACTAAATGGAGCATCAGAAAAATTCCAGCAGAGTTCCAAGTCCAAAATCCAACCCGTTAACCATCCGAAACTCACCCGAGCCTCTCGAAACCTCAATCAAAAATACCAACAAGTCATATATCAATATACCAACTTAGTCGAAGCTTCGAATCACTCAAAACAATACCAAATCATCAAATTACCCTCGGATTCAAGCCTAAGAACTTCTAAACTTCCAAATTCGGCAACCAGTGCCGAAACCAACCAAACCACATCCGAATGACCTCAAATTTTACACACATATCACAAATGACACTACGAACCTACTCCAACTTCCGGAATTCCATTCCGACTCCGATATCAAAATTTTCCATTGCCGACCGAAATCACCAAATTTCTAATTTCGCCAATTCAAGTCTAATTCTACCATGGACCTCCGAATCACATTCCGGACGCACTCCTAAGTCCAAAATCACCTAACGAAGCTAACAGAATTATCTGAATTCAAATTCGAGATCGTTTACACATAGGTCAACATCCAGTTGACTTTTCCAATTTAAGTTTCTACTTAAGAGACTAAGTGTCTCAATTCACTCTGAAACTACTCCGGTCCCGAACCAACTAACCCGATATAACTCAACACAGCTGAACAACACATAAAGAATCAGTAAATGGGGGAACAAGATTATAATATTCAAAATGACTGGCCGGGTCGTTACAATTACCGACCAACGTTGGTCCGTAATCCAAAATATTCTTGTCTGACCAGTTGGGTCAATTCATTGACCAATTTACCGACCAACATTGGTCGGTATTTAGTTTTAAAAAAATATAATTTTTTTTCCAGTTTCCGTCCAAGCTGGACGGTTTTTGGTCGCTTTTTTTGACCGACCAACGTTGGTCAGAAATATTTGGTCGGTTTTTAGCAGATTTCTAGTAGTGCTACCATAATAAATTATGAATTATTCCACTAAAAATTCGTAACTGCACTCCTCAGTTCAATTTCGAAATTCTTCCATTAAACCTTATTTAACTCCCCATGTTAAGATTCAGATCCTAATCAAATAAATTAAATTACTGATAATTTAATTCATTGATTATTTTCTTTAAACTTTCACTTAACTTATTTCGTGTGACAGATACAAAATTCATCTGCGAGGTTTACACTTGAAAACTTATAAGCTTTCATAAATGTATATCATCAATCTCTAGACTGAGATATGGATTCTATCAACTAACTATTACTTCACCAGTGTATATCATCATTATCCAAATTAACAAGCATATTGACCCACAAAATAATCTCGCATTTTAATAAATCAAAATAATAAATAATATACACAACTAATAATAATTATATCAAGATTAAGAGTATAAGTACGTTTAATGGCTAGAAAAGTTATTTTATGAAGTCAGTATAAAATACTTATCTCTACTTGGTCCGTTCAATACATACAAAATATGCTAGCATAAGAAGTCGGAATTAAACCATTCCCATAATCAAGATAAATTATATTTAATCTTGTGCTACAATCATTCTTGATGGTTTGTCCAATTCCATTATTAGATTATGAACATAATATTTATACTTATAAGAACCGATGATTTAATCTTCCCTGTATAAGCTAAACTCTATACACTAAATCATCTACTATATAAGTAAAGGTCACAGACAAACATATGATCTATTTAAAACTTTATTAAAATTGAATAAACAATTATTCCATAATAAATACTATATCCAAACAAAATTCATGGTTAATAGTATATATCCGAACAATTATACCCGTAAAATGCATTACACTTGAAAGATCTGACACACTGTTTAACCAAAAATAGGATTTTCGGTCAAAGTCAATATCTAGAAGAAATCAGGTTACTGATAACCAAGATTTACTTCACTTTCCTAATAATTTTGGAAGAATGGATCAAAGAATAGAAATGATGGACAAAGAAAATGAGAATTGAACTAATAATCACTCTCTAAAATTAAGGCTTAAAGCTTGGAGAATAAAGCGGAGAATAATAGTGTGGATTTCAATAATAATCGTACTTGCCATTACAAGTGAGATTTCTGTCCTTATATAGGAGCATACAATTTTAACGGTTCTCACACTTAATTTGGGCTCACTAATGATATTAATCGTATTGATTGCCTGTTACCATATGTAACTGTAACTGATACATTTATGACTAAAGATTCCTTGTAACTGTACCGATTTACCTTCCTTATTTACTTCAGGTTCGTGATTTTTTCCTTCTTTGTAACATTCATTCATTTTCTTTATGTTTCTCCTTTAACAGCTATCAGGTCCGATTCTTTCCTCAATGTAACCCCATGGGAATTTCTTCCGTGCCTTTTCTGCATTCTTAATTCGTCTAATTGAAATACCACTTGTCCTTATAATAATGTTCCATGTGTCATGCCCCATCAACTTCTTGATAGTTTACATGTCATGTCTTTTTTCCACCAATACAGATATTTTTCCCACTTTATAAATATTCTCAACTGAATATTCGGGAAGTGGTAAGTTTTTATGGCGAGAATTCTTTGCCGCTGTTTCTCGAGTTTTATTATGCCTCCTTCAGAATCGATGCGACGTATGTCACATTCATTTAATGCCCATGAAATGTGGCTTCTTACGATTGGTTCTGCAGTTTCTCAGCACTTTTTAGGGTTTTTTTCTACGACTGCGTCAGTCATGAAGTGACGATTCCATTATGACGCTTCAGAATGACCAATTTTAACGACGGTTGTATCTCCTTATAAATACTTCATTCTTTTTGATTTCTTGAAACATTCTTCCTTCTTTATCCATTTCCTTAGTCCTTCTTCGTATCTCTTTACCTTCCTTCTGTATTTCCTTTGTTAAACATGTCTTCGTCAACACCAGACCCTCGCAAAGTTGTGATCGTTGATGAACTTGCTCCTTATACTTCTCCTACTAGAATTATGAGAGGCGGTAGACTTTGTGGTCTTGGTTCGTTATCTAACCGTGGTTCCTCTTCTCAAAGTAGTTCTGCCAGGCCATCTTCTTCTAGACATAGGGCTCCTATAACCCCTAGATCTTCTTCTATAAATAGGGACCTGAATGAACCTGTGCATGAACCTACAGTTGCTGAGATTGTTCCTCAAGAGTTTTCTTTTGTAACAGACCATGAGACCATGAGAAATCAGGTCTCTTCTATAGCTTCCCTTAACCATGTTGAAATTTACCCAAGCTTAATCACTGCTGGTCTTCTTTCCTTAGTTCGAGGAGAATGTCATTGGAAATCAAATTTCCTAGTTTTAATCCCTCGTGCCAACCAAAGGATCACTACCAGGTTTTCTTTTACTTTAGGGTTTAAGCCTCCCATTGATCCAGTGATCATCGAGTTTTGTCACTACTTTAATGTGTGCCTTGGCCAGATTTTCCCCATCATGTGGAGGGCTATAGCATGCCTTTGTTATTTTTCGGATTTGGTATCCGTCCCTTTTAACTTTCGTCACTTCACCTTTACTCCCCCAAGTTATTTTTTGAAGGAGTCTTTTCCTTCGTAGCTAGAAGTAAAAGAGTGTTAGTTAGCCCCGAGGATGACCGAGACTGTTGCTGGTACGTCAGCATTGTTGCTGTCCCCACTAGTGGGTTAATGGGTGAAGAAAACATGCCTTTTCCAGAAAAATGGAACTTTGCACGTAAGTTTTCTTCTCTTTTTCTTTTTATATGTCTTGAATTCCTTCATATAACCATATACCTATTTTCTCAGCAACCATAGAAGTCTTTGAAGAAATTCCTGATTTTCGTGCTTGGGTAGAAAAGATGTTGACTGCTGCTCCTATGGACAAAAAGATCATTAAATTTCTTTCTCAACAATTCAGTTGGAAAGTGAAAACGCACGGTACTTTTCACCTTCATAATTCTTCTTCTTCTTTTAGTTGTCCATATGAACAATTTTCATCATCCCCCTTTTTTTATTAGGGTTTGTTATTTATGGCATTAGTCCCGCATCTGTTCCATCAGCCAGGCTTTCTATAAGTCTTGCCCAGGAACGGATTTTGAGTGCTTCTTCCTCCAAGAGGAAAATTGATGAAGCTCGTGGCTTTGAGAATGAAGAGGAGGTAGAAGAAGGTTTTTTAGTAAGAAAATCGTGCGTCAGGAGACGCGTGGTTTCTGATGATAAAACCCATATTTCTCATGACCCTCCATCGAGTTCAATTCCTTTCAGACTCATCGATAAGCTAGAAAATACTCCTTTAGAAATTTTTGATGAAGACGTAGCTAATCCCCCACCCAATCCTGTTGATAGGTTGTTTGCCCAAGGTTTTGAGGGTGAAGAAGGCTTCGGGCCTGTTTATGAAGAATTACCTCTTGCTTCCCTTCCAATTTAATCTTCTGTTAACCCCCTTGTCTTTGCCTGATGTTACTCCGGTTGTTGTTCTTGTTGCTGCTTCTCATGTAGAAGCTGAGCCTTCTAGCAGCAGAAGGGAGGTGAAAAGAGTTGTGATTGAGGTCCCTGGGGGCAAAAATTTGTTGAGGAAGTCTGGTCAAGATGATGTGTGGTTGAAGCCATTGTTAGGCCCCATGGAGAAGAAGTTGGAATGCCATAGTTCACTGACCTTAATGAATGACATCATTCATTCTTCTCGGATGGTATAAGTTTACTTACATTTCCTTCCCTCCTTCCTTTTTCTCATTCATAACTCTTCTTCTCCTACCTTTTTTGTAGATTAATTTGATTGGCACAGATCTTATGAAAAGAGTTTCTCAAACTGACCAGCAAATTATTGAATTGCGTACCGAGTCTGACAACTGGAAAGAACAATTTGAAGGTCTTCAATTAGAAAAGAAAGTTCTTGCAGAAGAGAAGGGTGCTTTAGAGAAACAAATGAGAATGGTTTTCGGTGAGTTAGCGGTTGAAAAAGCTTCTTCCAGTCAAGTCGGGAAGGTCAAGGATAGACTGGAATCCTCTTTTACTGAACAACTTTCCAAGGCTACTAAAGAGATAAGGGTTTTGAAAGAGCTCCTTAACTAGAAAGAGGTTTATGCGGGTGAATTGGTTAAGACGCTTACCTAAGTTCAGGAAGATCTCCGCACCTCTACTGATAAAATTCAATTCTTGAAAAGTTCTTTTGATCCTTTGAAGATAGCCTATGAAGCCTCAGAAGAAGAAAAAGAAGAGTTGAGAGCTGAGATTGATCAACGGGAGAAGGATTATAAGGCCCTGGAGGATAAGTTATCGTTGGATGTTAGCTGGGATTTTCTGAACACTCGCCTCGAGACTTTAATTGAAGATAACCAGAAGGGTTTTAAACTTAATGCTGAGATTACTAGAGCTAAAGAAGCAATTAATAAAACTTAGCAACGTCAAAACCTTTTCACACCTGAAGACGAAGGTTCTAAGGGTGATAGAGATGGACTTGTTCCTGGCAGAGCTGATGTTCAAGCCTATTCTCCCCAAGCTTATCCTTCTTCCCCCATTGATGATGCTCCTTAGTTTTTCTCATTTTCCTTACTCTTTTGTTGGCTTTTATTTGGAACTACCTTATGTTGTTTTTCCCTTAGTTTAACAACTTTTTGGAAGGTTTGTTTTGGTTGCCCCTGTCTTTTTGGGGTTTGATGACAAGTTATCACCCTTGTTTTTTATATAAATATTTTGGTTGATTTTGCCGCATATTATGTTCTTTTCCCTTTTAATATTTTAGCTTTCTCTTGCATTTATAAATGCCTTAATAGTCCGTGACTTCGATAAATACGGATTTTTATAAAAAAAAAAAAAGGGGGCCATTTTATGTTAACGACACTGATGAAGATGACATATCATCTTTATAATGGTGCAAATATATGAAACATGAAGTAGACACAAAAAGAGAAATAATTTGAGGAAGTTTTATGTTTTGAACTTCCAAATAAATTTCGTACATCATTCTCATAACTGTTCATACAACACATTCATAACTGCTTTCATTATAGCAGGTTTACAAATAAAAATTTGGGTCTATTATCCCGTGACTAAATTTTTGGCCTTAACCTAAAACTCGTAGGAATATGGAATATCTTGCATCCTTTTCGCAAGTTCGAACTCCTTTAAAACAATTTCAAGGTTTCTTCAAGGTTTTTCACTTAGGCTGAGCTATGCCTTTGGTTCTTTTTTCTTCCTTCTATATGCATAGTCACCCCAGTGTTGGAGCTTTGAAGTATGAAATCTCGAACACTGGATCTCTCCTTTCTTTTGGTCCATTCCCTGAAAAGGAAAATACGAACGAGACTCGGAGATAATTATTTAGATAATGATTGCATAATCCTTTTTCCATCAAAAAAGTTGCAACCTATACCAGGAATAACTAGGTATTACGCGTGTCTTTCCAATTTAATATCATTATTTGGTACGGGCCAACATTTTGCCTATCATCTAAAATGGTTAGTAAAATTCAAAAGAACAAAATAAAATTAAACTTGCATGATACCTGACCATAGGTATTTTCCTTGTCTAGAAGTAATACTTCTTCAAATGAATTGCAATCTAGTTCGATGGTAGCACCTTGCCATCCATGGTTTCCAACTCGTATGCTCCTTTTCCGGTGATGCCTCGAACCCTATATGGGCCTTCCCAATTTGGGCTCAACTTTCCTGCGTTGGCCACTTTTGTTGACCGGAACACCTTTTTGAGGACGAAGTCCCCAATCTAGAAGTAACTCAAATTAGCTTTCTTGTTGTAGTATCCTTCAATCATCTGTTTTTGAGCTGCTATTCGAATTAATATTGCTTCTCTCCTCTCTTATAATAAATCCAAATTTACCTCCAACTCCTCCTTATTTTCCACTTCGGTAGCATGTGTGTACCTCGTACTTGGTTCACCTATCTCCACCGGAATTAAAGCTTCTGCATCATACACAAGTAAAACTGGAGTCTCACCCGTACTAGTTTTTGTTATCGTTCGATAATCCCATAACACCCCCGGTAATACTTTTGGCCATTTACCGTTTTATTCTTCTAATCTCTTCTTCAAGTTATTGATAATAACTCTTTTTGTCGATTCAGCTTGTCCGTTGGCCGCAGGGTGGTAAGGAGCAAATGTAATCCGTTTAATCTGCCAACTTTGAAAGAATTCTGTGATTTTCGTGCCTATGAACTGCGGGCCATTATCACATACGATTTCCTTTGGACCCCCAAATCGACATATAATGTTTTGCCAAATAAAATCCCTGATTTCTTTTTCCCGCACCTATTTGAAAGCACCTGCTTCTACCAATTTTGAAAAATAATCTATTAAAACTAACAGAAACCGTACCTTTCCTTTAGCTTGAGGCAACGGCCCAACAATGTCCATGCCCCATTTCATGAAGGGCCATGGTGAAATAACTGAATGGAACAGCTCTGCCGGGCGGTGCATGTTATTGGCATATCGTTGACATTTATCGCACTAGGCTACGAAAGTTTTCGATTCTTCCATTTTTGGCCAATAATATCATGCTCTTATTAATGTCTTCATCAACGATCTTCCAAAAGCGGTTAATTATGTTCTCGAAAGCTGATGAAATGTGTTTAATTGCAGGAATATTGGAAGATGAGCTCCCAAGATGAAATCCAACTCAAGAAGAAGTAATCTGAACTCAAAGACAAAAACAGGCACAAAAGCTCAGAAGTGCGGACCGCCGAAAATCATCTGCGGCCGCAGGTTGTGAAGAAATTTCCATCAGAGAAAAGTGCAAAGTACGGTCCTCACATAAATTGTGTGGCCGCAGAAGCTGGGCCAGAGAAAAAGTTCAGAGAACCTTCAATTAGTAGCTTCTTTTTGCTTTAATAGCTTTTTATGTTTTAGTAGATAATAAGCCTTTGGTTTTCTTAATGCCACAGTTCTTTCCAAAGGTAGTTTTTTTTGTGTGAACCGGGTGACTCTTCCCAACGATGGATGGCGTGACAACCTTCTTAAGGGATTGGGTCTGTTTTTGGTGTTTAGGTAATAATAGTAGTAATAATGAATAAAATAACCTAATTGAGTCATGCTCAATGAGTCAAACATGCTTCACTTGGTACCAACACACTTAACTACGTGCTTATAGTTAAAAACAAGTGTTTTTTGGAAAGAAATAGCTCTAGTTAGTGACCTTTTGACTCTTGTGTTGACTTAGGCAATCATCGAGTGGTTTAGTCGAACCATAGTGATTTTCAATCGTGAATATGGTCGTTGTGGGCCCTCGACTCTATCCTTTTTAACAATCCAGCTGCGTGAGAGGTGAGATGTTGTTATTGCAATTCCAAGTACCCGGGCGAATGGTTTAGAACTTGCCCCGAATATGTTTCTAGGCAAAATTTTAAGTTTTGCTTGGCTTGAGAAGTGATTGTAGGCTCTCCTTAACCCGTTTGAAAATTTTCATTGACCACCAACGTTGTTATCCCTAGTCAACCCATTTGAGCCTAAAACCTTTATCATTTGATAACTATATTACAAGCCTTTACCCATTTTGTCCTAACCCTCTCTTGGCACCCGAGATTTTCTTAACACTCTTGTGAAATAATTGGCTAAAATGTAAGTTTGGGGGAGATAAGAGGAGTTTGAAGAAGGTATCAAGGCACAAAAGAGAAAAGAAATGAGGAGAAGGAAAGGCAAGAAAAAGAATGAACAAAAAGAAAAATGCAAAAAAAAGTGAATAAGTTGAAAAGTTGAAGGGATTCAAAGAAAAGTAATGATGCAAAGCATGGAGAAAGCAAATAATTGTAGAAATTGAATAGCATGACCAATACAGAGTGATGTTAAGTCTCTCTAGTTTCCCTAAGGAAAAGAAAATACCTCAAAGAGTTGGCAAAACGTGAGCCGATAAAAGAAAATGGAGTGCTTAAGGAAATATGAACCCATTCTATCATAGCATATCCAACCTTAGTCCAAAAGCCTTCATTGCATTCCGAAAAAGCCCTACGTGATTTCAAACCGAGTGAGCTTACATTAGTGGTGATTTACATGAGGGGCAAACCTATGGTACTTAAAGTCGTACTTGCGACATTCTTTTGAGAGAGATGAGTGAACCTTTCACAAATCCGTGGATTGAGTGCTAAATTCTTAAGTGAGATAGGCAAATAGAGAATAAAGGAGGAGGAGTTTGGGATCCACAATGACCTACATTAAAGAGCGAGCTTTCTTGATGAATAAAGTCAACTCTTGATGCTCAAGTGTCGCATTAGAACTATTTGTGCTTAAACGTTTAACTTGTTGCCTTGTTGATAATACATAGGTGTTGTGGGTAATCGTTGGTCCCAACTGATGTGTGATTGATTCACCTTTGATTAGCTGGAATGACTCTTAACTTATGGAGGTGGGAACTACTTTATTTGCTTGAGGACAAGTAAAAACTTAAGTTTTGGGGAGTTGATAAATGGGGATTTTAACTACTTATTAGCGCCTTTTAGCTTTCGTTTTAGTCCAAAAATGTTTAATTGTGTTCCCGAAAACTGATGAAATGTGCTTAATTGCAGGAATATTGGAAGATGAGCTCCCAAGATGAAATCCAACTCAAGAAGGAGTAATCTGAACTCAAGGACAAAAACATGCACAAAAGCTCAGAAGTGCGGACCGCAGAATATCATTTGCGGCTGCAGGTTGTGAACAAATTCCCATAAGAGAAATGTGCAAAGTTCAGTCCGCACATAAATTGTGCGGCCGCAGAAGCTGGATCAAAGCAAAAGGTTAAGAGAACCTGAACCTCAAGTCCAATACAAGTGCGGACCGCACAATTATTGTGCGGCCGCAAAAGAAGAGCTATGCGGCCACAAACATTATTGTGCGGACCGCAGAAAGAGGGCAGTGCGGCCACAATTCAGAATTATACGGTCGCAGATCTCCAATCCTATCAAGCTAAAGAAATGTGCGGACCGCACATGGAATTGTGCGGCCGCAGAACCTCTGAAAGGGTATTTTTGTCCAAAAATTCCAGCTCTGTATAAATAAAAGGGTTGCACTTTTTTTTAGGAAAACTTTTGACATGAGCTTCTTTAGTAGACGGTTTCTTTTACTCTTTCTAGTAGTTTTTGCTATTTTGAGCTTTTTGAATATTGATTTCATCATTTTAATTATCAATATGGGTTTAATTATCATTTCTTCTCCTCTTTCTTCCAATTTAAGCATGAGTAGCTCGATTTTTACTTGGGTTGTGATCCAACCCCTGTATGAAAACTTAATGGGTTTTTGATTTATAGATTGTTTATGGTTGGGTGTTTATTATCTAGCATTGTTCTTGCTTTTATTTGAAGAATTAATAGTTGCAAACATTAATTCATGCCTATTTGACTTGGTCTCTACTTGAGAAAGAGAGACTTAGTCCAGGAAAACTTGGCTAGCAAGAAATCGGTCAATCGAGAAATTGATAAGCCCAATTAAAGGGTTAAACCTAGAGATAGTAAAACCCGACTTGAGCTTCTTATCAAATATTTTGTTCAATACCCATTTGGACTTGAGAAAGCTAAATTGGGAAAAATTACTCTCTGACCGTGAGGTATTGAGTGGGTACTTGAGTGTTGATAGATATAATACACCCCGACCAATAAAACAAGCTTTAAAGTTTACAACCCATTAAGCAAATACCTAGGTGAAGGTCATAGCCCTAGGCCTTTTATATCATTTGAAAAACAACAAAAATAATTTCCTAGTTTCATTATTGCAATCGTAGTTTAATTTGCATTTTCAAACAAAACAAAATATTGCAGAAGTGTAAATTTAGATATTCAAAATTACGCTCTAAGATATATATACTACTAACACCCATTCATATAGCTCCCTACGGAATTTGACCCCGACTCTTGTTGGGTATTACTATTGCATCGACCGTTTTCATAACCTCAAAGAGAGGAGTGAAATTGGACGAGATCAGGCGTGATTGCCGTAATGCCCCTCATGTACTTCTTTCATCACATACTCCATTTGTGATGGACCGAGGCACCGTGCTAAAGGTCCACCAAACATCTTTCGATACAAATTTTTATGAATTAAGAAATACAAAGTGGCTTTTTGCGGAAGAAATTGTGACTTCTTCTTGTCCTCAGGCAAGATACCATACTGCAAAAAGTGCACAAATTCGTTTCTCCAATCCCAAGTTAGATTATTAAAATTTACCTGACTCTTAGCTAGGTCGAGTGACGAATGAAACAAATGTATCACAATACCATTTTCTACATTTTTTACAATCGCGACAGATGCGAGATTTGCCAACACATCTGCTTCTGCATTCTCTTCCCTGGGTATCTGTATAGCCTTCCATGTATGGAATTGTCTAAGTAATTCTCGTACCTTTTCCATGTATTGATGCATTCACGTTTCTATTTCCACGTAAGTCCTTTGTATTTGGTTAACCACCTACCTCGAGTCACTTTTGATCACAATCTGTTCTATACCAAGTTCTCGTGCCAATTCCAAGCCTGTAATCACAGCTTCATACTATGCCTCATTGTTAGTGATTGGATAAAATTGTATTGCTTGTCTTATGACTTCCCCTGAAGGTGAAATCAGAACAATTCCTAAACCTGATCCTTTAACGTTTGAAGAATTATCGGTAAATAGGGTCCAAGTCCCCGGATTGGCTCCGATAAATACCCGTAGTTCCTTTTCTGCTTCAGGAACTAAATTCGTCCTAAAACCCGCTACAAAATATGCTACAACATGCGATTTTATTGCAGTTCTGGACTGATATATGATATCACACTCACTGAGTTCTATTGACCATTAAGCTAATTTACCTGATAATTCCTGTTTATGCAGTATATTCCTCAGGGGGAAAGCAATTATAAAAGTAATAGGATGACATTGAAAATAAGATCTTAACTTCCTAGATGCGATAAATAATGCTAAACCAAGCTTTTCCAAGTGTGGATATCGTGTTTCAACATCTAGTAAAGATTTACTAACATAATAAATTGGGGATTATTTACCTTTATCCTCTCGTACCTATACCGCACTTACCGCCACTTCTGACATAATGAGGTAAATGAGCATCCTTTCACCGTCTTTTGGTTTGGCTAGCAAAGGCGTTTGATAGATACGACTTTAGGTCCTTGAGAGCTTGTTGGCACTCATCAGTCCATTCAAACTAATTCTACTTTTTCAATACTGAAAAGAATTTAAAACTTTTTTCTGATGACTTTGATATAAACCTCCCCAGGACTGCTATGTTAATTTTTGCACTTCTTTCTTGCTCGTGAGTATATCTAGTATTTCCTCGATAGCTTTGATCTGCGCAGGATTCACTTCAATACCCCTATTAGAAACAAGAAAACCTAAAAACTTACCTGAAGCCATGCCAAAAGCACATTTTTACGGATTTAGCTTCATATTATACTTGCTGAGAATCTCAAAAGTGTCTAACAAGTGTTGAAAATGATCTCCCGCCTGTGTTGACTTGGCTAACATATCGTCTATGTAGACTTCCATAGTTTTTCCCAGATGTTCTTGAAATATTTTAGTCACCAATCTCTGATATGTGGCTCTAGCATTTTTCAAGCCAAATGGCATGACTTTATAACAATAAGTCCCCCTGTTTATGATAAACGAAGTTTTTTCTTCATTTAGAGGGTCCATTTTTATTTGGTTATATCCTGAATATGCATCTAAAAAATTCAAAAGTTCATATCCTGCAGTAGAATCAAATAGTTGATCTATATGCGGTAAAGGAAATGAATCTTTAGGACAAGCCTTATTTAAATAAGTGTAATCTACACAAACTCGCCTTTTTTATTCTTTTTGGGAACTACCACGATATTAGCTTACCAGTCAGGGTACTTTACCTCTCGTATTGACCTAATTTTTAAAAGCTTTTGTACCTCATCTTAGATCACTTTATTTTTGAAGGATCCTTGCTTCCTCTTTTTTTGCTTGACGGGTGGGGTATAATGGATCCTCATTCAGTTTGTGGGTCATCACCTTCAGTGGTATACCTATCATATCTGAGTGCGACCAAGAAAAGCAATCTGCGTTAGCTCGTAAAAATTCAATTAACTTACCTTTCATTTCCGGGCTTAAATTTGCTCCGATGCAAACTTTTCTGTCTGGCCATTGTACAAATAACACTACAGCTTCGAGCTTTTTAGTAGTTATCTAATATTTTTATTTTCTTCTGGCTCTTGAATAACATCGGATTTCGAATCAACATCAGTCTGTAACAACGTCCTCAACTAAATTTTGTAGTTGCTATTTTGCGTCTGTATCATTGGTTATTGTGCTTGCAATCACCACTGAGTTGATACTTCTTGAAGCTTGCTGATCTCTACAGATTTGACAGATTCCTCACTGTGTAGGAAATTTGATAACTTGATGCAATGTGGATGGGACAACGTCCATATCGTGAATCCACGATCTTCCTAGAATTATATTTTAGGCCATGTCCGTGTCTATCACCTAGAACTTTGTATCCTTGACATCTCCTTCTGCGAATGTGGTGAGTACAACTTCCCCTTTTGTGATAATTCTTGAATTATCAAACCCGGACAAGGACCGCGCCTTTGGTATCACCTTATCATTAGCTTGCATTTCATTCTTCACCCTCAGTAAAATGATGTTCACTAAGCTACCTGGATCAATCAAAACTCGTTTTACGTTAGTATCATGTACAAGTAAAGATATTACCAGTGCATCGTTGTGAGGAATTATCAAGCCGTCCGCATCCTCATAATCGAATGTTATATTGTCACTATCCAAGACCTGGAGAATTCGATTCCTGTGAGTGACCATGACTTTTGTCGCCTTTTTTGCAGTTGTATAGGTTACTTGATGGACCTCATCTCCCCCAATTATTACGTTGACTGTTCTTTTTGGTGATGGAGGTTTTGGGGGCTCTTATATGTTCTTCATATATGATTGTCTTTCTTTCTCACTGAACAAATCAGTAAGATAACCTTGCTTCAATAAATGCTCGACTTCTCCTTGTAGAACTCTACAATATGTTGTTCTATGGCCATGATCGTTATGAAGCTCACACCAGAAATCTGTATTTCTTTTGCTTGGATCTGATCTCATTTCTTAAGTCCACCGCACCTTATCCCCCATACTTCGTAAAATAGCTACTAACTCAGAGGTGCTGATATTAAAGTTGTAATCTCCTATTCTCGCTTATGTATTGGAATCATTGCTTCGGGCATCCTGTTCATTTCCGAACCTAGATGAAGAACTGTGATGACCCAAAATGTCATCTTATGTTTTAGAACTCGAATCTACGCTCTTAAGCCATAAAAATCTCATTTTATCCTCATCGATTTGCGTGCGCAGTCCGGGCAGGTTTCCGGAAAGCTTTTATGTTGAAAACTAATGAAAATAAGAATTATTGCCTTAAAAGTTGATTTTAGTTTACTTTTGTCAACATTTTTTGTAAACAGGCTAGGATCCGTGCTTTGACGGTCCCGGTAAGTCCGTATCAAATTATGGGACGAGGGTTCGGGTGAGTTTCGGATAGGCCACGGGATGGTTTGAACTTAAAATTTTTTACTGGTATAACTGAACCAATTGCAGGCCTCTATTGCGAAATCAGGCTTCGCAAATGCAAAATAAGCAGGCCTGGCAATTGCGAGGTATCTATCACAATTGCGAAGAAGACCTGGGCTAGCATGTTCTCGCAATTGTGAGATTTTATTCGCAATTGCGATGGGGGTCTGGGGAAGGGTATATTCGCAAATGGGAATTTCTGCCCGCAAATGCAATGGGCCAATGGTCG
This sequence comes from Nicotiana tabacum, assembly GCF_000715075.1. Classification (NCBI taxonomy): domain Eukaryota; kingdom Viridiplantae; phylum Streptophyta; class Magnoliopsida; order Solanales; family Solanaceae; genus Nicotiana; species Nicotiana tabacum. The sequence continues at coordinate 111,693,846 of NC_134091.1, read as the reverse complement.
CAATTGCGATATATTCTTCGTAATTGCGAAGGCAGCGGAAATGTGAAGGATCTCGCATTTGCGATGACCCCTTCGCATTTGTGAGCTTCGCAATTGCGAAGCTCAGGTCACAAATCTGACGTCCGCAGCAGATAACTTTGGACTTTGACGGGATTTTTCATTTCATTCTTCAATTTTTCGAACCCTAAACCTTAAGAGGCGATTTTCCAAAGACCAAATCTTCCCCAAATCATAGGTAAGTGATTCCTAACTCTTTTCTTTCAATCTTTTACATCTTATAACAAGATTTCAACCTAGAATCTAGAATTTTTATGGTAAAATTAGGACTTTTGGGTAGAACTAAGGAATTTCGGAAATTTGAGGATTTAGACCTCAATTTGAGGTCGGATTCCAAAACTAATTACATATTCAGGCTCGGGGGTGAATGGGTAAAAGGATTTTGGTCCGAACCTCGAGTTTTGACCAAGCGGGCCCGGGGTCGATTTTTCAACCTTTTGGAGGAAAATTTGGGAAATTTAATTTATGAAACGTAATTGATTCCTTTAGCAATATTTGATGTTATTGAGTCATTTTTGAATAGATACGAGTGGTTTGGAGGTGAATTCCAAATGGAAAGTTGTGATTGAGAATTAAGTGGTCTTCGGAGCAAGGTAAGTGTTGTATCTAACCCTGACTTGAGGGAATTAGGAACCTTAGATTATTTTCTATGTGAAATTTATGTGAGCGGCATATATGTGAGGTGACGAGTACTTATGCGTCGCCAATTTACCTATTTTCCATGTTTCTCAGTTTTTCTTATATTGTCTCATTCCTATGCCTAATCGCTATGTGTATTACTAGTGTTGTTCAATTTATCGTTCTTATCGTGTTTACGGATTTTCTGGTGATAATTGATTTTTTATTTCAAAGTTGAGATTAATGATATGGAACCAAATGTTGAAGTAAGGTTTGTACTTGTTATTCGATCTCACTGTTATTATTTATGCATTGCATTATGGTAAGGGAGAGTGTTAATGCACGAAGGGTGATGCCGTGCCATATTGTGAGTGTTAATGCATGAAAGGTAATGTCGTGCCATAGGGAGAGTGTTAATGCACGAAGGGTGATGCCATGCCATATTGTGATTGTTAATGCACGAAGGGTAATGCCGTGCCATATTGTGAGTATTAATGCACGAAAGGTGATGCCGTGCCATATTGTGAGTATTAATGCACGAAGGGTGATGCCGTGCCATGATATGAGAATTAATGCATGAAGGGTGATGTCGTGCCGTTTCTTTTGATTTTATGGTGAGATTGAGAGTAAAATCACGAAGGGTGATGTTGTGTATTTTTCCTTTACTGTATTTGTTGTTCCTGTTGATTCATGGTATATTGACTGCTCCGGTGGTCATTCTGTTGTAGTTCTTTATCTTGTATTCCCCTCAGTATGTCCCCTCCCTAAATTTCCTGTTTAGTTCTTCATTTCTGTTATTTGTATATACACTGTTAAATTGTACAGGTTGATTTGTAGGTGCCTTGCCTTAGCCTCGTCACTACTTCGTCGAGGTTAGGCTCGACACTTACCAGTACATGGGGTCGGTTGTACTGATACTGCACTCTGCACTTTCTGTGCAAATTTTGATACCGGCTCGGGTTGATCGAGATTTTGCTATTGGTCCGCTCTCCGGAGACTCAAGGTAGATTTGTCGGCGTTCACAGACCTTGTAGTCCCCGTCTATCTTTTCTGTTCTACTGTTTCTTTCATTCAGAGAGTTGTATTTCTTTCAGACTATTACTTGTAGTAAATTCTAGAGTGCTCGTGAATTGTGACTCCAGATCCGGGTGGTAGTAATTAATACAGTTTTATGATATTCCGCACTTACTATATTTCATCTTACTTAATTATTGTTAATTACTGAATGGGAATAAGGAATTGGTTTACTGATTCTCTAACGTTGGCTTGCCTGGCAAGTGAAATGTTAGACGCCATCACGGTCCCGTCGGTGAGAATTTTCGGGTCGTGACAGTTGGTATCAAAGCACTAGGTTACATAGGTCTCACGATTCACGAGCAAGCTTAGTAGAGTCTGGAGGATCGGTACGGAGACGTCTATGCTTATCTTCCTGAGGCTATGAAGTTTAGGAACAAGTATCACTTCTATTCTTCTCTGTCGTGCGATTTTGCTTTCTCAATACTGATTAAACTCTTCTACTCTTATTCTCTCGCAGATGACGAGAACACGTACCGCTTCCTCAGCTGAGCAGCAGCCAGAGCCTCTAGTGACAGCTCCTACACGGGGCAGAGGACGAGGCCGAGGCCGTGCTAGAGGCCGAGGCAGGGGCAGGGCTCAGCCTAGGGCCCGAGCAGCAGCCCCAGTAGTGGAGCCTCAGATAGAGATTGACGAGGAGGCTCCAGCCCAGACTATTCCTATCAGACCAGCTCAGTTTCCGGAGGGGTTCATTGCTACCCAGTACTTCAAGATGCTTTGGTCCATTTGGTGGGCCTTATGGAGAGTGTGGCCTAGACTGGCGCATTTTCCATGGCACCAGCAGTGTCTCAGGTTAGAGGAGGAGCCCAGACTCCTACCACTCCCGATCTGGAGCATATAGCTCCCCAGTATCAGGCTCTAGCAGCTCAGCCAATCGGAATAGTTCAGTCTGTTAATGCGGCACATGTCGGAGATGGGCCAGCTATGTCTTCTGAGGCTTTATGGAGATTGGATAGGTTTACCAAGCTCTTTCCTGTTCACTTCAGTATTGCTCCTTCAGAGGACCCCCAGGAGTATCTTGACAGCTATTACGAGGTTCTACGAAACATGGGTATAATAGAGACCAATGGGGTCAATTTTGCTGCATTTCAGATGACTAGTTCCGCCAAGAAATGGTGGAGAGATTACATGTTGACCAGACCAGCTGGGTCGCCTGCTCTTACTTGGGACCAGTTCTCTCAGCTCTTCATAGAGAAGTTTCTGCCTATCACATTGAGAGAGGAGCGTCGTCGTCAGTTTGAGCGTCTCCAGTAGGGCAGTATGATAGTTACTCAGTATGAGACCCTTTTTGTGGATTTGGCCTGTCATGCCATTCTTCTGCTTCCCACCGAGAGAGAGAGAGAGAGGGTGCGGAGGTTTATTGATGGACTTTCTCAGCCTATCAGATTGCAGATGGCTAAGGAGACTAGGAGTGAGATTTCTTTCCAGGCGGTTGCTAATGTCGCCAGACGAGTCGAAATAGTTCTTACTCAGGGAGGTCAGGGGTCTGACAAGAGACCTCGTCATTCCGGTGAGTTCAGCGGTGCCTCATTTAGAGGCAGGAGTACTTTTGGTAGAGGCCGTCCTCCCAGGACATTTCATTCAGCGCTCCAGGCATCCCACGGTGCCTCAGGTGGTCGTGGCCCTCAGATGCATTATTCTGACCAGCTAGCCTACAGTGCACCACCAGCTCCTTATTAGTGCACCACCTGCTCCTATTAGTGCACCTCCACTCCATAGTTATCAGGGTGGTTATTCAGGTCGACAGGGTTAGCTTCAGGGTCAGCAGTCACAACATCCGAGGTTATGTTATACTTGTGGTGATCTGAGGCACATTGCTAGATTTTGCCCTCGGGCAACGGGTAGCTCACAGCATCAGAGTTCTCGTGCCATGGTTCCGGCACCAGTTGTTGCACCACCTGCTCAGCCAGTCAGAGGCAGGGGTCAGGCAGCCAGAGGTAGAGGCCAGACAGTTAGAGGTGGAGGTCAGGCCGTTAGAGGTGGAGACCAGCCAGCTAGAGGCCATCCTAGGGACGTAGTTCAGGGTGGTGGTGCCCAGCCCCAGTGTTATGCTTTTCCAGCTAGGCCTGAGGCTGAGTCATCTCACGTTGTTATCACAGGTACTGTTTCAGTTTACAGTAGAGATGCTTCAGTTCTATTTGATCCGGGATCTACTTACTTTTATGTGTCATCCTATTTTGCTTCCTGTTTGGTTGTGCCCCATGATTCTTTGAGTGCTCCTGTGTATGTGTCCACACCAGTGGGAGATGCTATTGTTGTAGATCGTGTTTATCGTTCGTGTGTGGTCACCATTGGGAGTCTTGAGACTCGTGTAGATCTTCTACTTCTCGACATGGTTAATTTTGATGTCATACTGGGTATGGATTGGCTGTCATCTTATCATGCTATATTAGATTATCATGCCAAGACTGTGACCTTAGCCTTGCAGGGGTTGCCTCTAATAGAGTGGAGAGGGAATCTTGGCCATTCTTCCAGCAGGGTTATCTCTTATGTGAAGGCTCGGCATATGGTCGAGAAGGGGTGTCTAGCTTATTTGGCTTATATCCGCGATTCTAGTGTGGAGGTTCCTTCCATTGATTCGGTGCCGGTTGTTCGTGAGTTTCCAGAGGTATTTCCTGCAGACCTGTCGGGGATGCCACCTGACAGGGATATTGATTTCTGCATTGATTTGGCTCCGGGCACTCAGCCTATCTCCATTCTTCCATATCGCATAGCCCCGCTAGAGTTGAAAGAATTGAAGGAGCAGTTGCTAGATTTGCTGGATAAGGGCTTCATTAGACCTAGTGTCTCATCCTGGGGTGCACCTGTGTTGTTTGTGAAGAAGAAAGATGGATCGATGAGGGTGTGTATAGATTATCGGCAGTTAAACAAAGTCACCATCAGGAACAAATATCCATTGCCGAGGATTGATGATTTATTTGATCAGCTTCAGGGTGCCAAGGTGTTTTCAAAGATTGATTTGAGATCTGGCTACCATCAGTTGAGGATTAGGGCTTCCGATGTTCATGAGATAGCTTTTTGGACTCGGTATGGTCATTATGAGTTTCTGGTGATGTCATTTGGGCTGACAAATGCCCCAACAACATTTATGGATTTGATGAACCGGGTGTTCAAACCCTACTTGGATTCCTTCATGGTTGTGTTTATTGATGATATCTTGATCTACTCCCACAGTCGAGATGAGCATGAGCAGCACCTTCGGATCGTTCTTCTGACTCTGAAAGACAGCCAGTTATATGCTAAGTTCTCGAAATATGAGTTTTGGTTGAGTTCAGTTGCTTTATTGGGTCACGTTATATCAATAGAGGGTATTTAGGTGGATCCTAAGAAGATTGAGGCAGTCCAGAATTGGCCTAAACCCACATCAACTATAGAGATCCGTAATTTCCTGGGTTTGGCGGGCTATTACCGTTGATTTGTGGAGGGGTTTTCATCCATAACAGTCCCATTGACCAGATTGACCCAGAAGGGTGCCCCGTTCAGGTGGTCAGGCGAGTGTGAAGCGAGCTTTCAGAAGCTCAAGACAGCTTTGACTACGACACCAGTATTGGTGTTACCCACAGGTTCAGGATCTTATACAGTATATTGTGATGCATATCGTATTGGTCTAGGTGCGGTATTGATGCAGGGTGGTAAGGTTATTGCATATGCTTTACGGCAGCTGAAGGTTCACGAGAAATATTACCATGTTCATGATCTAGAGCTCGCAGCCATTGTTCAAGCGTTGAAGATTTGGAGACACTATCTTTACGGCGTACCATGTGAGGTATTCACTGATCATCGGAGCTTGCAGTATTTGTTCAAACAGAAGGAACTCAATTTGAGGCAGAGGAGGTGGCTGGAGCTATTGAAAGACTATGATATCACCATATTGTATCATCCCGGGAAGGCCAATGTGGTGGCTGATGCTTTGAGTAGAAAATCAGTCAGTATGTGTAGCCTTGCATATATTCCAGTTGGTGAGAGACCGCTTGCATTGGATGTTCAGGACTTTTGCCAACCAGTTCGTGAGGTTAGATGTTTCTGAGCCCAGTTGTGTTCTAGCTTGTACAGTCGCTCGGTCTTCCTTGTTTGAGCGCATCAGAGATCGGAAGGATGATGATCCACATTTACTTGTCCTTAGAGACACAGTGCGGCACGATGGTGCCAAGAAGGTTACTGTTAGAGATGACAGAGTTTTGAGGATGCAAGATCGTATTTGTGTGCCTAATATGGATGGACTTCGTGACTTGATCCTTGAGGAGTCCCACAGTTCCCGGTATTCTATTTATCCGGGCGCCGCCAATATGTATCAGGACTTGAGGCAGCATTATTGGTAGAGGTGAATAAAGAAGGACATAGTTGCTTATGTAGCTCGGTGCCTAAATTGCAAGCAGGTAAAGTGTGAGCATCAGAGACCTGGTGGGTTACTTCAGAGGTTAGATATTCCTGAGTGGAAGTGGGAGCGTATCACTATGGACTTTGTTGTTGGACTCCCATGGACTCAGAGGAAGCTTGATGCAGTTTGGGTCATTGTGGACAGGCTGACTATGTCAGCGCATTTCATTCCTGTGGCAGTTACCTATTCCTCGGAGCGGTTGGCAGAGATTTACATTCGTAAGATCGTCCATCTTCACGGGGTGGCCGTGTCTATTATTTCTGATCGAGGTATGCAGTTTACCTCGCACTTTTGGAGGGCAGTTCAGCGTGAAATGGGTACGCAGGTTGAGTTGAGCACAACATTTCATCCTCAGACGGACGGGTAGTCCGACCGTACTATTCAGATCTTGGAGGATATGCTCTGCACCTGTGTTATTGACTTTGGAGGTTCTTGGGATCAGTTTTGCCGTTAGCGGAGTTTTCCTACAATAACAACTACTAGTCGAGCATTCAGATGGCTCCCTATGAGGCATTATATGGTAGACAATGTAGGTCGCCAATTAGGTGGTTTGAGCCGGGGGAGGCTCAGTTATTGGGTACAGATTTAGTTCAGGAGGCCTTGGACAAGGTCAAGATTATACTGGATCGACTTCGTACAGCTCAGTCCAGGCAAGAGAGTTATGCCGACCGTACAGTTCGTGATATTGCATTCATGGTTGGAGAAAGAATATTGCTTCGGGTATCGCCCATGAAGGGTGTTATGAGATTTAGGAAGAAGGGCAAGTTAAGCCCTAGGTATATCGGGCCATTTGAGATCCTCGAGAGAGTGGGGGAGGTAGCTTATAGACTTGCGTTGCCTCCAGGGTTATCCTCAGTTCATCCGGTATTCCATGTGTCTATGCTCCGGAAATATCATGGTGACCCGTCCCACGTGTTAGATATCAGCTATGTCCAGTTGGACAAGGATTTGACTTACGAGGAGGAGCTGGTGTCCATTCTAGACCGGTAGGTTCATCAGTTGAGGTCAAAGAGTTACCCTTCAGTTCGAGTGCAGTGGAGAGGTCAGCCTATTGAGGCAGCTACTTGGGAGTCCGAGTCCGATATGCGGAGTAGATATCCCCACCTTTTCACCAGCCCAGGTATTTTTCTATGTCCGTTTGAGGACGAACGGTTGTTTTGGAGGTGGAGAATATGATAACCCAAAAGGTCATCTTATGTTTTAGAACTCGAATCTGCGCTCGTAAGCCTTAAAAATCTCATTTTTACCCTCTTGGATTTGCGTGCGCAATCCGGCAGGTTTTCGGAAAGCTTTTATGTTGAAAACTAATGAAAATAAGAATTTTTGTCTTAAAAGTTGATTTTTGACTTCTGTCAACATTTTTGGTAAACGGGCCCTGATCCATGCTTTGACGGTCCCGGTAAGTCCGTATCGAATTATGGGACCTGAGCGTATGCCTGAAATTGAATTCAGAGGTCCCTAGCTTGAGTTATGAATTTTTGATGAAAATTAAAAGTCTGAAAATTATTTGTTTTTAAGAATTGATTGATATTTGGCATTGTTAGTATCGGGTCCGTATTTTTGTTTCGGAGCCCAATACAGGTTCATTATGATATTTAAGACTTGTCTGTGAAATTTGGTGAGAAACGGAGTTAATTTGACGTGATTCAGACGTCTAGTTGAGAAGATATGAATTTTAAAGTGTTCTTGAGAATATCATTTGATTTGGTGCTAAATTCGTAGTTCTAGGTGTTATTTTGGCAATTTGATCACGCGAGCAAGTTCGTATGATGTTTTTAGACTTGTGTGCATGTTTGGTTTGGAGCCTCGAGGGCTCGGGTGAGTTTTGGATAGGCCACGGGATGGTTTGAACTTAGAAAATTTTACTGGTATAATTGAACCCGTTGCAGTCCTCTGATCTCGCAAATGCGAAATAAGTGGGCCTGGCAATTGCGAGATATCTATCGCAATAGTGAAGAAGGCCTGGGCCAGCATGTTCTCGCAATTGCGAGATTTTATTCGCAATTGCGTTGGGGGTCTCGGGAAGGGTATGTTCGCAATTTCGAATTTCTGCCCGCAAATGCAATGGGCCAATGGTCGCAATTGTGATATATTCTTCGCAATTGCGAAGGCAGCAGAAATGTGAAGGATCTCGCATTTACGATGACCCCTTCGCATTTGCGAAGCTCAGGTCGCAAATGCGACGTCCGTAGCTGATAACTTTGGACTTAGACGGGATTTTTCATTTCATTCTTCAATTTTTCGGATCCTAAACCTTAAGAGGCGATTTTCCAAAGACAAAATCTTCCCCAAATCATAGGTAAGTGATTCCTTACTCTTTTCTTTCAATCTTTTACATCTTATAACAAGATTTCAACCTAGAATCTAGAATTTTATGGTAAAATTAGGATTTTTGGGTAGAACTTAGGAATTTCAGAAGTTTGAGGATTTAGACCTCAATTTGAGGTCGGATTCCAAAACTAATTACATATTCGGGCTCGGGGGTGAATGGGTAAAAGGATTTGGTCCGAACCTCGGTTTTTGACCAAGCGGGCCCGGGGTCGATTTTTCAACCTTTTGGAGGAAAATTTGGGAAATTTAATTTATGAAACGTAATTGATTCCTTTAGCAATATTTGATGTTATTGAGTCATTTTTGAATAGATACGAGTGGTTTGGAGGTGAATTCCAAATGGAAAGTTGTGATTGAGAATTAAGTGGTCTTCGGAGCAAGGTAAGTGTTGTATCTAACCCTGACTTGAGGGAATTAGGAACCTTAGATTATTTTCTAAGTGAAATTTATGTGAGCGGCATATATGTGAGGTGACGAGTACTTATGCGTCGCCAATTTACCTATTTTCCATGTTTCTCAGTTTTTCTTATATTGTCTCATTCCTATGCCTAATCGCTATGTGTATTACTAGTGTTGTTCAATTTATCGTTCTTATCGTGTTTACGGATTTTCTGGTGATAATTGATTTTTTATTTCAAAGTTGAGATTAATGATATGGAACCAAATGTTGAAGTAAGGTTTGTACTTGTTATTCGATCTCACTGTTATTATTTATGCATTGCATTATGGTAAGGGAGAGTGTTAATGCACGAAGGGTGATGCCGTGCCATATTCTGAGTGTTAATGCACGAAGGGTGATGCCGTGCCATATTGTGAGTGTTAATGCACGGAGGGTGATGCCGTACCATATTGTGAGTGTTAATACAAAAAGGGTGATGCCGTGCCATGATATGAGAGTTAATGCACGGAGGGTGATGCCATGTCGTTTCCATTGATTTTATGGGGAGATTGAGAGTAAAAGCACAAAGGGTGATGCCGTGCATTTTTCCTTTACTGTATTCACTATTCCTGTTGATTCATGGTGTATTGACTGCTCTGGTGATCATTCTGTTGTAGTTCTTTATCTTGTATTCCCCTCAGTATGTTCCCCTCCCGACATTTCCTGTTTAGTTCTTCATTTCTGTTATTTGTATATACACTGTTAAATTGTACAGGTTGATTTGTAGGTGCCTTGCCTTAGCCTCGTCACTACTTCGTCGAGGTTAGGCTCGACACTTACCAGTACATGGGGTCGGTTGTACTGATACTGCACTCTGCACTTTCTGTACAGATTTTGATACTGGCTCGGGTTGATTGGAATTTTGCTATTGGTCCGCTGTCCGAAGACTCAAGGTAGATCTGTCGGCGTTCTCAGACCTTGAAGTCCCCGTCTATCTTTTCTGCTCTACTATTTCTTTCATTCAGACAGTTGTATTTCTTTCAGACTATTACTTGTAGTAAATTCTAGAATGCTCGTGAATTGTGACTCCAGATCCGGGTGGTAGTAATTAATACAGTTTTATGATATTCTGCACTTACTATATTTTATCTTAGTTAATTATTGTTAATTACTGAATGGGAATAAGGAATTGGTTTAATGATTCTCTAACGTTGGCTTGCCTGGCAAGTAAAATGTTAGGTGCCATCACGGTCCCGTCGGTGGGAAATTTCGGGTCGTGACAAGAACTCGTGTATTTTTGCCTTGGTCTTGAGTCAAATCGTGCGGTTTCCTATTTAGATCGAGAGTCTCGCCCTGTAGGTCCCATGTACGGCTCGTACTTGTTTTTACCGGATTTGTTTTTTTGATTCTGAATGTCTCGATCCTACTCTTTTATCAACCCTTGGCTTTGCGACCGTATCTTCTTCTATCCGCAACTTCGTACTGTACATGTTGTACACATCGTTCGAGTTATTGCTGGAAATTCTCGCAAACTTTCCTTCAGCCTTCTCGTGGCTTCTGAACTTTTTTCGTTCAAGTTGCTCGTGAATGCCATAGCCTCCCAGTTATCAAGTACTCGAGGTAATATCATCCTGTCCTGTTGGAATCTGACATCCCCTGCTTAACCTTAAAGATGTCTTCCATCCTTTTCTCAACTTTTAAGCTCCCGAATGTGCTTTTATAAATGAATCTGCAAGCTCAGCAAAAGAATCAATAGAATTTTCAGGTTAAAGAGAATACTACGTTAATTCTTCCTTCATGAATGTTTCACCAAACGTTTTAAACAAAACAGATTCGATTTCCTGTTTGGTTAAGTCGTTGCCTTTCACGCCAGTAGTAAACACAGTCACATGATCTCGAGGGTAAGTTGTTCCATCATATTTGAAAATATCATGCATTTTAAACTTTTTAGGAATTGGTAAAGGTGTTACACTTGGCTTCCAGGGTTGTTATGAATATTTGTCAATATCTACCCCTTTGATTACGGGTGGATACACATGGTATCTACTCTATATGATCGTTCTGGTCCTTCAACTGTTTCTGCAAAGTTAGTACTAAACTTTGTAAATTATAATTATTTTGAGTACCTGACCCTCCTTTACAGGATTCATTGGATTTTCTTCACTTCCAGAATTATCAAGTCCTGAACGCGGGTTGTTCAAAGTTGTTGTATGAACTGGTGGAAGAGTTTGCGCCGCATTGGGTAATCCTTTGACAAAAGCTTGCAGTGCATTATTCACATGCTCCGCAGTCAATTGCTTTAGAGCGTCTTGCTCCATGGTTTGGTTGTTTCCCTGTTGATCATCAACGTGAGAAGTGGACCTTGCAGGCGAACTTCCACGTGACTGTTGAGGGGATCCCATTGGTGTGTGGTGTGATAGAGTTGCACCCTGTTGGTTCAGCTGATTGTTATCGTTAACGGTAGACATATTTGATTGTTAAAGACTGGAAAGTGAACAGATTATCAGGTTCCTGGTACCAGAACCAATTTATTTAATTAAAAATAGAATTCTCAGTCAAATTCAATATCTAAAAGAAATCGGGTTACTGACAACCAAGATTTACTTCACTTTCCCAATAATTTTGGAAGAATGGATCAAAGAATAGAAATGATTGACAAAGAAAATGAGAATTGAACTAATAATCTCCCCAAAATTAAGGCTTAAAGCTTAGAGAATAAATCAGAGAATAAAAGTGTGGATTTCAATAATAATCGTTACTTGCCATTACAAATGAGATTTCTGTCCTTATATATGAGCATACAATTATAACGGTTCTCACACTTAATTTGGGCTTACTAATGGTATTAATTGTATTGATTGTTGGTTACCATATGTAACGTAACTGATACATTTATGACTAAAGAATCCTTGTAACTATACCGATTTCTCTTCCTTATTTACTTCAGGTATGTGTATTTTCCCTTCTTTGCAGTCTTCATTCATTTCTCTCTTGTTTCTCCTTTAATAACTGTCAGGTCCGATTCTTTCCTCAATATAACCCCGTGGGTATTTCTCCCTAGCCTTTTCTGCATTCTTAATTTGTCTAATTGAGAATGCCACTTGTCCTTACATCAATATTCCACGTGTCATGCCTCATCAGCTTGTTGATAGTTTACGTCTCATTTTCTTTTTTCCACCAATATACACATCCCCGTTATTTTTGACAAGTCCGAGCTAACCATCGAAAAAAGAAAGAACATTACCAAAATTAACGGTATATATTGGAACCTGCGATTTTGATGCATCTGTCAAATCATCTTAATCATGTTTACCAGAATTTGTGGGAAAGAAAATATATACCCTATTGAGGAATGAGAAACTATGCCCACTCTTAGAATTACTTCTTCAACATTTGTGTGATCAATTAATTATAGTATAACTAACATGACATAAATCATGACCAAGGGAATAAAAGAACTTGATACATGGGGTTATTATTAAGCTTTATTCTTTTTCAAGATTCCACGTGACCCCATTCTATTCTTGTTTTTTTAAGAATGTGCAAAAAGTGCCACCACATTATTGATCTTATGATGTACAAACCAGGATAGAATTGGATGCCCATCAATTAGGTTTCCCTAAATTTGTTTTTTTTTTTCGTTCACTGTAGCTTGTCCTTTTAAGACCGGTGTGCTTTTTCCCTAGTGATTACATAATTAATCAAGATTTTCAATAATTAATAAGTACTCTATACCTTGATATAGACATCAAGTGGATCATATTCATTAAAATGAGCTTTGGGTTGGCCTAAGAATCGCATTCAAATAATAACCGTGCCGCGCGTATAAATGTGTTTTATGAACAGAACATACATAAGGTTTAATTTAATATTGCAGTGGATGAACATAGCATGACCTTAGAGCCGAACGCTGGTCAAATCAAGAATAAGAAAGTCCGTAGAAAAAAGGACATGTGACCAAACTCAATTCTAGAAAATACCTCAAATGGGGAGAATTCTGCAAAAACTATATAATTATAGAGATTACAACCCATACACTTAACGAACGCGGAAGGCAACCGCAGAATTTAAAATTTATAGGTTCCTTCATAAATTTAGAGTAAATTTATAATAATAACTATATTAACAGTGAAATATTTATAGATATTAGGTGATTTCTTAAGATACAAAAGGATTTGAGCAAAAGCTATACTGAGTTCCCGTGTAACCATTTGTCGTACTCGAAATTTTCCACTGCGTGCAACGGCAGAGACAATGAACTGAATCCAATAGCTTCGGCTTATGCCTTGTTTATACATTAAAATTTTAACTAAATGGGTGAAAAAATTAGATCTTGAACCCAGTAAATTAAAGGTGACGTGATAGAATTTCTAAAGTTCAAATTCTAAATCCGTCTCTATCTTGCAGAATAATGTTATATTGGGTAATGGGCACTGTCTATTTGTTTCTTCTATTTTTTTATTTTTTTTATTTTTTTGTGGTTATACGTGCTAAATGTCGAGCTTGTATAACAGCGCAATTTCTCCGTAAAATGTTATCCATTTGCATCTTCTGCCTACATGTAAATGCATGCTTCTCTTCAGCACAAAATGAGACATATATACTGCAAAGAATCATATAAAGGAAGACACCTCTAGCTGTTATATCCTCTCTTTCCCCACATTTGTTTGTCTTCACTTCATTGTTACCTTTGTATTATCAAACCCATAAACTAACACAGTTGATCCTCAAGGAAATTGCTGGATTCGCTTGTTTTGAACTGGCTTTGTAGCAGTGCAAAACATGGCCCCCATCTCCATTATGCTTTGCTTTCGTACACCGCCTGTACTGGACAAAATAATAACTTTCGAGCTAGCTATTATATTTATGTTCTTCTGCACTTTTCCTTATATAGATTTTTACTCTCCATTTCATATTTCCAGCAAAGATATTATCGGGTACGAGCCGTAGAAGCAGACACTAATGCTTGTATTAGGTAAGATAGACCGTGTACATCACACTCTTTGAGGTACGGTCCTTTCCCGGACCTTGTATAAATACAAAATAAATTGTGTACTAGGCTACCCGCACTTTAATGCAAATATCATGATAAACAACTGAACGTTACATCTCGCAGTGTCACTCGTGGGCAAGAGAAGAAGGGGGTCCATTTTCATGTGGCTGGCCATGCCATGGACATGTGAAATAATTAGTGTTTAGGGAGACAAAAGTGAATTGAAACCAAACTATACATGGCCCCTATGGTATTATTGCAAGTTGTAGGGAAGGGAATGGTAGACTGTTGGGGGCAGTGATGGAGCCAAGAGTTTATGCACGGATCGATACTAAAAAAAATACTAATAAAATGTTGTTACCTTTGGCATGTAAAGTAATTTTTGAAACCCATTTTTCATCACATTGAAATTTTCGCTTATGTCAGCGGAATCCAAAAGTTTTATATAACCAAAATAATTTATTTTTTCTTTAGTTACACGATATAATTTTTCGACGGATCAAATTCAATTGAACCCGTTGAAGGCATTGAAAAAGACAGGATACAACTAAAGGTATGGAAGATGAGGTAAGGATGAATTTTGACAGATGATTTTTTTACTACGCCACATGAATCTAGACTAGTTGGATAAGTAAACTTTAAACCGCAGACGGTTAAGTTGGAAAATAATTTCTTTTGTGGACTATATGATTATTTATTTAGGGCTTCTTTTTCTTGTTTTTCATGCAACACTAATAACATCATTTCTAATTAGTAGCAAACACATATTAGAAGTTAAAGGATTGTTAAAATCAATTCAATTAAAAAACAACATATATATGGTTGTGTCCTCTGTGTGCATGGCTTTATTCTCCAACATTCCATCAAGGCACCATGCCACCATCTTGCTAATCTTAATGAATGACATGATAAAATTTCTTCCTAATTTGGTCCACTTTATTGGCTTTTCATTTTTTAAAAATTTTCTTAACGAATTTTTACACAAATAGATGATCGATTCACTATTTTATTTTTTTAGCCGAAATATATAGATTATACACTTATATACACGATTATATAAGTAACATATATGAATGATATATTATTGTTGACTAGTTATTATTAGTTGCATATGGGTGCACGGATATTTAGGTTAATGGCTCTTCCCTTAAAAAGCCGGCTCGCATTCAAAGTTTAAAATTTATAATGCAACCCACCTCCAACTTTTTTCTTTCTTTTTTCTTACAGAGACATTGCTGAGGTCAACTGGTCAAGGAATGCGAGTACCGAATTTGATTTCATACAACCAACAAATAGTCTCGTAGCTAATTTTCTCTTACGAAAAACCGTTCCACTATTTAAAGGAGAAATAAGTTCAAACAAAATACGACTATATAAATTTTTTTTTTTTTGTCAGGAGTTGTAGATAAATGAAATTAAAAATAGACAACGATTTATTATTAATACAAGTGGGAACTTTGTTCCAGAAAACACTTTAAAAGCCGTTGTGGTTCATACGGGAATAAATGCAACGAAACAAATAGAAGAAACCGTGTACGGGTAAAATCAAGCTCGATGTTCGATCGAACTTGAGAAACGGAAGGCCAAGGTCAGTACATCTGTAACAGGGTAAAAATCGAAGTCCGAGGTTCGATCTGGCATCCAACATGATCGGCCGAGGGCGAAATATAATATTTCAGATCGGACCCAAAGCATCATCAACACTAGCCATCGAGAAACCATCAGATATGCCCTCGAGTTACCAAAGGCATAACCGGTCTTGTTCCAACGGCCTCGAAGAAAGCTTTGTCAACTCATCCGACAGGAGTCCGTAGTTCTCGCCATTAACCAGTCATTATGGCAGAAATCACGAAAAAGGGAACCAACACTCCTTTTTGCCCTTTATAGAATAATAAAATAATAACTTAAAAAGTAGATCTCCCCTAATATATAAAGGAGACTTGACAATTTATAAAACACATTGTAAAATACACTGATAAGCATTATATTATCCAAGTTCTCACTCTTCAATATTTTTCTGTCAATAAAAGCGCATTCAACATTTCAACTCAAGGATGACTTGCATTCTTAAGCTAAAATCATCCAATTCCTGTGGTTTGTAGTTATTTTATCGTCATTTATTTCAATTGCAATCTAATTTATTGTTTTGTATCAAATTTAATCCACATGTCCTTATAACCACTAACAAATTCAATTGTTACTCGATTTTGAGGGTAAACAGTTTGGCGCCCACAGTGGGCTAAGGATAATAGTGGCTATTTGATATAAATCTTCATAACACACACTACTTTATACTTGCTCTTTGAAGTATCTTTGATTTCAGGCAAAAAATGTCAAACTCTCAATTAGCACCCCTACATATCGACAATGAGTCTGATCATCAGGGTGAGAATAACAACATAGCGCCTGGTAACGTAGGGCTACCCGCTGGTCCCGTAGGAATTTCGATCACAGACCCGATTGATGTTAATTCACATGTGGCGATCGACGTCAACTTGCCTACCGACCCCGAAAATAGCATTCGTGGTGAGGCCCGATCGACGACTCAAAATACACAAAATAATGAAGAAGTCGGGATTAGCCTACAAATGATCTCCGAAAATGCTGCAAGCTCAACATGTGGCGATAGCTCAGTTGCTTAGCTAAAGCCAAACGCCAAGAAGGGTTGAGCCCGATCCGCCCCGTGAAGTCACCCGCAAAAATGAACCGGTCAAAGTAAGGTCAAATAAACAAGAATCAGGTACTGATACCGAGATTATAAAGATTCTCGAGGAGCTGGCAAAGGGATAGAATCAAGGGGAAAAAAATCGAAGCGAACAACAAAAAAGTGGAAACCTAGAATTCTAGGGTAGATCAAATCCCAAGAGCACCTCTGATATTGAAAGGACTTAATTCCAGGAAGTTCGTGCAAAAACCTTTTCCTCCGAGCGCGACTCCAAAGCCAATCCCCAAGAAATTCTGTATGCCCGAAATACCTAAGTATAACGGAACGACCGATCCAAACGAGTATGTAACTTCTTACACATTCGCCATCAAAGGGAACGACTTGGAAGAGAAGAGATCGAGTCTGTTCTACTAAAAATATTCGGGGAGACCCTGTCAAAAGGAGCTATGACATGGTATCACAACCTATCTCCTAATTCTATTGATTTATTTGCTATGCTTACAGACTCCTTCGTGAAAGCACATGTTGGTGCCATCAAGGTTGAAACCAGGAAATCACACCTTTTCAAAGTTAAACAGAAGAATAAAAAGATACTTAGAGAATTCGTGTCCGGTTTCCAAGTGGAACGAATAGATTTGCCGCCAATCGCTGACGATTGGGTTGTTCGAGCTTTCACACAGGGACTCAATATTCAGAGCTCGGTGGCTTCACACCAACTGAAGCAGAATCTGATAGAATACTCTGCCATTACCTGGGCGGATGTACATAACCGGTATCGATCAAAAATCAGAGTCGAAGATGACCAACTCAGGGCCCCCTCAGAGTTTATTTATCCCGTCAGAACCCTCGACAGAGTCAAGTGAGACATCGATCGTGGACCAAGATCAATCAGGGATCGATTTCTGCCATATAATGGAGATCGGAGGAGTAGTGGGTCCGAGCGGAACTCTGTAAGAAACGACAGGAGAAATGATCAAGGTCGAAGCAACAGGGGGCTCATAACCAAAAACAGCTTTGATAGGTCCATCGGGCCTAAAGAAGCGTCGAGTCTATCGGAATACAACTTTAATGTCGTTGTTGCCGCCATCGTATCTACTACCTGGCGTAGCAGTGATACCAAATGGCCTCGACCTCTACAATCCGATCCAGCTCAAAGGGACCATAACCAGATTTGTAAATATCATGGCACTCACAGTCATAGAACGAAAGATTGTCGACAATTGAGAGAAGAAGTAGCCCGTTTATTCAACAATGGGAACCTTCGAGAATTCTTGAGCGACCGAGCCAAGAACCACTTTAGAAACAGGGATTCTAACAAACAGATAGGACAAGAACATACCGAACCTCAAAACATCATAAATATGATCATCGGTGAAGTCGATATCACACAAGGGACAATGTTAAAATGCACCAAAGTATCCATCACTAGGGAGAACGAACTCGAGACTACGTACCAGGAGGAATTTTATCTTTTAGCGACGAAGATACAGAAGGGATCATACAGCCTCATAATGATGCATTGGTAATATCTGTACTCATAAATAAAACATGAATTAAACGCTTGTTGATTGATCCAGGTAGCTCGGCCAACATCATTCCGTTGAGGGTCGTGGAACAGCTCGGTCTACAAGACAAAGTCGTACCTGCAGTCCAAATTCTAAACGGGTTCAACATGGCATGTGAAACCACTAATGGGGAGATAACGTTACCGGTCAATATCACAGAAATCATATGAAAGGCCAAGTTTTATGTGATCGAAGGATACATGAGGTACAACGCGCTTCTCGGAAAGCCGTGGATCCACAACATGAGGGCAGTGCCCTCAACTTTTTACCAAGTGTTAAAATTACCAACTCTAGAAGGGATTAAGACAGTCTACGGGGAACAACCGGCCGCAAAAGAGATATTTGCAGTCGAAGAAGTGATTCCAATATGTCACGACCCAAAATACCACCACAGGCGTAGTAATGGCACTTAGTCTCTAAGACTAAGTAAGCCGATTATAATTACAATCCAAGCTATTTTTTTTAATAGAAACTAACAACGGAAATAATTACAAACAACCTCCCAAGACTGGTAATACTGATTCACGAACTCTAACTGAATACATGAAATGATCTCAAGGATCGAATACTCAATACTATTTGATTAATAATTAACAGTATAATAAAATGAAAAGACTCCAAGGGACTGCGACGACGAAGCAGCTCTACCTTTAATCCTTGCGATCACACTTTAACTATGTCCTAGTCTGATATCTTCAATACCCGGCTCTGCACAAAAATGTGAAGAAGTGTAGTATGAGTACACCACAGTCGGTACCCAGCAATTATCAAGACTAACCTCGGTGGAGTATTGACGAAGTACAGTCAAGACACTCACTAGTCTAATAACTTGTGCATTGTGGTATACAAAAATAATAGAAAAATAAATAGAATTAATAGCAACAATAATCAACTAGTGATATAAACAGCAAGGCATCAAGAACACCATAAATATTGCTCAAATAGGTAATGAACACAAGTACAACCAATAATCAAGTCCTTCGAAGTATACATCTTTCATCTATAAGTTTTTCAATAGAAATTTCTAGAATATAATCCTTTCCAATAAATATATTTCGAAATACTTCTTTCAATTAAATATCATTCAAATATAATTCTTTTAAATAAATATCTTTCGAATATAATTCTTTCAAATAATATCCTTCAAATATAATTCTTTCAAATAAATGTCTTTCGAATATAATTCTTTCAAATAATATTTTGAATATAATCCTTTCAAATAAAAGTCACATTGTGACACCTCATCTCATAATCATAAAATACGGGTCTTAGCACACTTTCATATTTCCACGGTACCTCGTGCCAATATCTCTATCACACTCGCACGGATAACTTACGTGCCAATATCATCATCATATTTTCCCCGGCACCTCGTGCCCACATTTCATATCTGTTGCGGCGTGCAACCCGATCCCATATAACATTAATCATACATGTTGCGGCGTGCAACCCGATCCCATATACCATAATCCGCCTGAAAATAGTCACATGCTCCCAATTTCTACATAGATCTGACTATTATCAAGTTTACCGAAACAACAAGACAAGTTGCACAGGAAAAATTACAACATCACATGAAAATTACCAACGCAATAACCCCACATCATCACATAAAAATTACCAACACAATAACTCCACTTCATCACATATCATCCCTGACAATAGCTACCCTTATCTCTCCTATAGCCACCCTTATCACTCCAATAATAGTCTCCCTTATCCCTCCGCCCTAACAATATCAATAGCCACCCTTAGCGCTCCTATAACCACCCTTATCGCTCCGTATAATAGCCACTCTTATCACTCCGCCCAGACAATATCCCAACATACATAACCACAGTGAAATGCCACCCTTATACCCACATAATTCAACAGTGAAATGTCATCCTTATATCCTCATAATAATAACTCAAATCATACAATTTACACGAAATATTATCACGACAACACAACACAATCATTTCATATCACAATTTGCCCAATGACCACAATCAATTCCAATGATATAGTAAAATCAATAAATTTCTCAAAAATAGCCCAAGGCTCCACAAAACGTATATAAAATCTCAAAACAACAACAGAGATGGAAAAGTAACTCAGCATAGGACAACGACTTCTTTAATCCATATTTTAATAAATATAAATTATGTGCAGATAAGGATTCAACAATGAATTTAATAATTATTTGCAGATAAGGATTCAATAATGAATTTAATTCCAAGAAAAATATCAAATCAACAAGCACACGAAATTCACATAAAAATCCAAGTGACAATAACACCAAATTATCATATAAAATACAATTTTGACAAATAAGGAACGAGGCATGACAATTCAAGAATTTACTAAGTTCCAACAATTTTCCAATTTAATACATAAAGGTGTCTACGAATTTTAACCGATATAATTTGCACATATAAACTAAGTACGTACTCGTCATCTTGCGTACACGACTTTCAATCACACAATTTCCACATAAGACTCAATGTCTAAAGGGTAATTCTCCCACTCAAGGTTAGGCAAGATACTTACCTCGGTCCGCAACCAAATTCAAGATTCCAATAAACTTTTGCCTTGCAAATTCGTGTCTGAATGCTTCAAATCTAGTCACAACAATTCAATATACTCAATACGAATCGTAGGAATTAATTCCATATGAAGTTACTAATATTTCGTATTAAAATTCGAAATTCATTTTAAAAATCGACAGTAGGACCCATATTTCGAATCTCTGAAAAACTCATAAAATCTGAACACCTGTTCCGATACGAGTTCATCCATACAATAATTATCGAATTCCGATATCGAATTGCCCTTCAAATCTTCAATTAAAGTCTTTGAAGATTTCTACCATTTTTCCACTCAATCTTTATCCCTTTGAACTTAAAAATCTTCTCACGACTTTATTGGTACAATCATGTATAAGTAATACTCTCACATCCAAGAATCATCTTACTAATTACCCATTTCTAGTTAGATTTCAAAATTGAAGGATTGGGGAAAGAAATTCTTACCTCTTTGAAGCTCTAGCAACCCTTTGATGCGATTTCAAGGTTTTATTCAAGGCAGAGTAGTGAAATCCTTAGTCCTTCATTTCCTCTCTCTAGAATCGATCTCCCTTCTCTCTAAAACACCAAAAAATACCCAAAAATATGAACCCTAAATGAGTTAAATGAAATGGGGGTCGGGTTATAAAAACCCTCCAAATTCCGGACCGGGCTATAGACCAGGCTAGGCACGCCCTGTAGTGAGCTACAAACCAGGCTTCACGAGCTATGTAGCGAGCTAAATTCCAGGGTTCGCGAGCTCTATAGCGAGATAATACCAGGCTTCGCGTGTCACGACCCAATTTCACCTCTAGGTTGTGATGGCGCCCAACACTATAGCTAGGCAAGACAACTTAATAAATTAAGCATATACTGACAAAATTTAAAACCAAGAAAATAATAAAACCCAAATTCTACTCATGTGTGTGCCAAGACCTGGTGTCACAGGTCTATGAGCATCTAGTAGATTATACAAAATCTCAAATACTGTCTGAAATAAAAATAGACAGAATAAAAAAAAAATACAAAGAGAGACACTAGTAGCTGCAGAACGGATCAGAGAAACAGCTCACCACTAAGTCCCTGGATTACGTGGGTACAAGACGATAGGTCCCCCACTAGTACTTGCCTCAGTTCTTGCACAAAAAGTGCAGCAAGTGTAGTATGAGTACGTAAACAACGTGTACCCAGTAAGTATCAAGCATAATCTCGAAGTGGTAGAGACGAGATGGCCGACTTTGACACTCACTATGAGTCAATAATAATAATTGAAATATAACTAGGATATTTAAGTCAGTATGATTTACAGAATTTAAAATAATTTATTTAATCAGCGGAAATAATCAAATTCCTTCAAATGCAACAATTCTCAATATATTAATTAAATTCCTTCAATTCAAATAATTTCTAATTTATTAATTAAATATCATTTACAGGAATAACAATTAATTCTTTAACAAGCAAGAATAATAATTCATTAAATTCCAAGGATTTTCCAATTTATCAATTAGCTTCGCAATCTGTAATAAACTATTAAAGTATCATGTAATTTTTATTATTAAGCACGATTTCTGCTGAGGACGTACGGCCCAATCCAGAGTGTCGTGTACACTGCCGAGGGACGTGCGGCGTGATCCATAGATGCATCTATCCTGCCGAGGTGTTCGACCCGCTACACAAGAAAGGAGGACATTTTCTTCTTATGTTACCTCCGGAATGAAAGTATATTTATTATGAGATAAATTCGGGAGGAGAATAATTTCTTTTAATAATTAATTGATTTAAACAGAAAATCAAGCATATGAGATTTCCATCCTTTAATATCTTTATCTAACAATTCACAATATCCTTTAATATCTTTATCTAACAATTTACAATATATATTCATATATATCAATTAATATTAATTAATCAAAGAATACAATTTACACAAGTAATGCATGCTTTGAGTCCTAAACTACCCGGACTTTAGCATTAATAGTAGCTACGCACGGACTCTCGTCACCTCGTGCATACGTAGCCCCTACAATTAGCAATAATTATTTAATTTTTAATCACCTATGAGGAAATTTCCCCCTTACAAGATTAGACAAGAGACTTACCTTGTCTTGCTCCAATTTAATCCACTAGAAGGCCTTTTTCACGATTATCCAACTTTGTCTGGCTTGAATCTAGCCAAAAATAATTCGATACAATCATTAAAAATTATAGGAATCAATTCTATAAGAAAATACTACATTTTATTAAAAAATTCGAAATTCATTAAAAATTTGTCAGTGGGACCCACATCTCGGAATCCGGCGAAAGTTACGAAATTTGAAAACCCTCTTGGATAGATTTGAGGATTTGAGGGTCACTAAATTCCGAAAACAATTCGGCCCTCAAATCCTCAAATCTATCCAAGAGGGTTTTCAAACTTTTCCAACTCAATTCACCAATTAAATGATAAAAATAGTGATGGATTCGGGTAAATTAACCAATATTGAGTTAAGCACACTTACCCCATTGTTTTCTCTGAAAATGTCCCAAACATGGCCCAAATCCGAGCTCCAAATCGTTAAAAATGGAAAATGGGTCGAGGTCCCATTTTCAGAACTTAAACTCTCTGTCCAGTGATTTCTTCTACGCGACCGCGAACTTCCTCACGCGATAGCGTAGCACAAATTGTTCTGCCCAAACATTAATCCTACGCAATCGCATCAAGTCCCACGCGATCGCGATGCACCAGGTTCTGACTCTACGTGATCGCATACCTCTTCATGCGATCGCATAGCACAAATGCGTGGCCCAGCTTCCTTTCAAATTTCCCCTATGCGATCGCAAATAATAACACACGATCGCGATACACACACTGGCCAATCCTACGCGATCGCGGACGTGTCCACGCGATCGCAGTGAACAAATTCCAAGATGCCCAAATTAACCCTACGCGATCGCAACCTCATTAACGCGATCACGTAGAACAAATCCACCTCTGCCTAAATTACTTTACGCGATTGCAGACCAACTTACGCGATCACGTATAAGGATACCAGAAGAAAATACCAGTAGTGTTCCAAAGGCCAAAAGTGATCCGTTAGTCGTCCGAAACTCACCCGAGCCCCTCGGGACCTCAACCAATTATACCAACAAGTTCTAAAATATCATACGAACTTAGTCGAAACCTCAAATCACACCAAACAATGCTAAAACCACGAATCATCCCCCAATTCAAGCTTAATGAAACTTAAAATTTCCAACTTCTACATTATGTACCGAAACCTATCAATTCAAGTCCGATTGACCTCAAATTTTGTTCACAAGTCATAAATAACATAACAGAGCTATGAATATTTTCAGAACTGAATTCCGACTCCGATATCAAAAAGTCAACTCCCCGGTCAAACTTCCAAACTTAAATTCCTATTTTAGCCATTTTAAGCATAATTTAACTACGGACTTCCAAATAAAATTTCGAACACGCTCCTAATTCCAAAATCACCATACATAGCTGTTGGAATCGTCAAAATTCTATTCCGGGGTCGTTTTCTCAAAAATATTGATCGAAGTCAAACTTAGCACTTTAAGGCCAACTTAAGGAACCAAGTGTTCCGGTTTCAACCCAAACACTTTCAAATCCCGAACCAACCTTTCCCGCAAGTCATAAATCATTAAAAGCACATACGGAAAGTTTTATTTTAGGGAAGGGGGTTCTAAAAGTTAAAATGACCGGTTGGGTCATTACATTCTCCACCTCTTAAACAAACGTTCGTCCTCGAACGGGTTTAGAATTATATCTGGAGTGCTGAATAGGTGTGGATATCTTCTCCGCATGTATTCCTCGGCCTCCCAAGTCGCTTCCTCGACTGGTTGGCCCCTCCACTAGACCTTTACTGCAGAAATCCACTTGAACCTCAACTGGTGAACTTGTTTATCAACAACGGCAAATGGCTCTTCTTCATAACCCAAACTCTTATCTAGCTGAGCAGTGCTGAAGTCCAACACATATGATAGGTCGGCATGATACTTTCAAAGCATAGATACATGGAAAACCAGATGAACCCCCGATAGACTGGGAGGCAATGCAAGCTCATAAGCAACCTCTCCAACCCGTCTCAACACCTCAAATGGGCTTATAAACCTTGGGCTCAACTTGCCCTTCTTCCCGAATCTCATAATTCCCTTCATCGGCGAAACATTCAAGAGAACTTTTTCACCTACCATAAATGATAAATCACGTGCTTTCTGATCCGCGTAACTCTTCTGTCTTGACTGTGCTGTACGAAGTCGCTCCTGAATCAACTTTACCTTTTCCAAGGCATCCTTTACCAAATCGGTACCATATAACTTAGCCTCATCGGGCTCAAACCATCCGATAGGTGAACGGCATCGACGGCTATATAAAGCCTCAAATGGAGCCATCTCGATGATGGATTGATAACTGTTATTATAAGCAAACTCGACCAAAGGTAGGAGACGATCCCACCAACCTCCAAAGTCAATCACACATGCCCTGAGCATATCTTCCAAAATTTGAACTGTCCGCTCTGACTGCCCTTTGGACTGCGGATGAAATGATGTGCTGAGCTCTACACGGGTCCCTAATTAACTCTGTACTACTCTCCAGAAATGTGAAGTAAACTGAAGGCCTGTATCTGATATGAAAAAAATTGGCACACCGTGCAACCGAACTATCTCCTGAATATAAATCTGGGCCAACCTCTCTGAGGTATACGTAGTCACAACAGGAATAAAATATTCCGACTTGGTCAACCTGTCAACAATCACCCAAACTGCATCAAACTTCCCCAAGGTCTGCGGCAACCCAACTACAAAGTCCATAGTGATGCGTTCCCATTTCCACTCTGGTATAGTCATCTGCTGAAGTAGGCCACCTGGCCTCTGGTGCTCATATTTAACTTGCTGGAAATTTAGACACCTAGATACATACTCAACTATGTCCTTTTTCATTCGTCGCCACCAATAATGCTGCCTCAAGTCACGATACATCTTCGTAGCACCTGGATGAATAGAATACCGAGAACTGTGTGCTTCCTCCAGGATCGTTTTCCTCAGTTCATCCACATTAGGAACACACAGACGATCCTGGAGTCGCAAAACACCATCCGCACCAATAGTAACTTCCTTGGCACTACCTTGTAGTACCATTTCTCGAAGAACCATTAAGTGTGGGTCATCATACTGGCAAGCCTTGATCTGCTCAAATAGCGAAGACTGAGCTACGACACATGCAAGAACTCGGCTGGGCTCTGAAATATCTAACCGTACAAGTTTGTTGGCCAAGGACTGGATATCCAAAGCTAATGGCCTCTCTTCTGCTGAAATGAAAGCCAAACTACCCATACCTTCCGCCTTTCTACTCAAGGCATTTGCAACTACATTTGCTTTCCTGGATGATATAGGATAGTAATATCATAATCTTTTATTAATTCCAGCCATCTGCGCTGCCTCAAATTTAGGTCCCTCTGCTTGAGCAAATACTGCAAACTGCAATGATCAGTGCAAACTTCACAAGACACCCCATAAAGATAATGCCTCCAAATCTTAAGAGCGTGAACAATCGCAGCTAACTCCAAATCATTTACCGGATAATTCTGCTCGTGGGGCTTTAACTGATGTGAAGCATATGCAATAACTCGCCCTTCCTGTATTAATACATAACCCAAACCAACGCGTGAAGCGTCGCAATACACTATATGCATCCCCGAACCAGAAGGTAACACTAACACTGGTGCTGTAGTCAATGCAGACTTGAGCTTCTGAAACCTTGACTCACAATCATCAGACCATTAGAACTGAACACCCTTCTGGGTTAATTTGGTCAAAGGTGCTGCAATAGATGAAAAACCTTCCACGAACCGATGATAATAACCTGCTAAACCCAGAAAACTCCTGATCTCAGTCGCCGAAGTAGGACGATGCCAATTCTGAACTGCCTCAATATTTTTGGGATCCACTTTAATACCTTCGCCCGATACAATATGTCCCAAAAATGCTACAGACTCTAGCCAAAACTCACATTTAGTGAACTTAGCATATAGCTTTTGTTCCCGCAATGTCTGAAGCACTACTCTCATATGCTGCTCATGTTCCTCCTTATTGCGCGAGTAGATCAAAATGTCATCAATGAAGACAATGACAAACAAATTAATATATGGCTTGAATACCCTATTCATCAGATCCATAAACGCTGCCGGGGCATTAGTTAAACCGAAAGACATCACCAGAAACTCATAATGACCATATCTAGTACGGAAAGCAGTTTTTGGAACATCCGAATCTCGAATCTTTAACTGATGATACCCCGACCTCAAGTCGATCTTAGAGAACACCCTAGCACCATGCAACTGGTCAAATAGGTCATCAATACGCGGTAGCGAGTACTTGTTCTTAATAGTAACTTTGTTTAATTGGCGATAGTCAATACACATCCGCATTGTGCCATCTTTCTTCTTCACAAATAATATCGGTGCAGCCCAAGGCGATACACTCGGTCTGACGAACACTTTGGCTAGTAACTCCTCAAGATGTTCTTTCAATTCTTTCAATTCTTTCGTAGCCATGCGATACGGTGGGATAGATATAGGCTGGGTATCTGGAGCCAAGTCAATACAAAAATCAATATCACGATCAGGTGGCATCCATGGAAGATCTGAAGGAAAAACATCGGAGAACTCCCGAATTACTAGCACTGAATCAATAGCCGGAGTCTTTGCAGTAGTATCCCAAACATAGGCTAGATAAGCCAAAAAACCCTTCTCAACCATGTGTTGAGCCTTTATAAAAGAAATAACCCGATTAAATGAACTAACCGACGAACCCTTCCACTCCAGCCTAGGCAAAGATGGAATAGCCAAGGTAACAGTTTTGGCATGGAAATCTAGAATAGCATGATATAGAGATAACCAGTCCATACCCAGAATAATTTCAAAATCGATCATCTCGAGCAATAAGAGATCTGCTCTAGGTTCATAACCACAGAATGTAATAATACAAGACCGGTAGATCCGGTTCACAATAATAGAATCGCCTACAGGAGTGGACACATAAACAGGAGTACTCAAGGACTCACGAGAAACACCCAGGAATGGAGCAAATATAAATGACACATATGAATACGTGGATCCTGGATCAAATAATACTGAGGCATCTTTGCCGCAAACAGAAATAATACCTGTAATCACAGCATATGAGGCCTCTGCATCTGGTCTAGCCGGAAAAGCATAGAACCAAGCTGGAGCGCCAACTGGCTGGCCTCCGCCTGGATGACCTCCATCTCTAGGACGACCCCTACGCCACCTGTCCTCCACCTCTTAGTGGTCGGACTACTGGTAGAGCAACTGGTCCGGTAAGCATAGGTTGCTGACCCTGCTGTACTGGTCAACCCCGAAGCCTGGGGCAAAACCTCCGCATATGACTGGGATCCCCGCTCTCGTAACAACTCTTCGGTGCGATGGGCTGCTGACTAAGTGTCTGACCCTAGGGAACTGAATACCCACTGGGAGGACCCTGAATAGTTGGTGGGCGGTAGGAACTCTCTGGTATAACACTGAGATAAAGTAGCACTGGAGCACCTCGAGGAGGTGGTGGTGCTGGAAATGGGGGTCTGCTGGACTGACCCTTCACGAATTGACCTCTGCCCCCAGATGGAGCACCTCTGAACTCTCCAGAGTACCTGAACTGCTTATCTCTCATAATCTTCTCTCGGCTCCGCATAAAGCACACCCTCAATCCTCTGGGCTGTCTCCACAACTCGCTCATAAGAAGTACCCATCTCAACCTCTCGAGCCATAGTGGCCTGAATACCAGTATGTAAACCGGCTACAAACCTCTGCACTCTCTCCGCCTCAGTAGGGAGTATCATAAGTGCATGGCGAGATAATTCAAAAAACCTCGCCTAATAATCAGTCACTGACATCTGACCCTGCTGGAGCTGCTCAAACTGACACTGCAACTCTTCCCTCTGGGAGGGTGGAATATACCTGTCCAGGAAGATACGGGTGAACCTGTCCCAAGTCATGGGAGGAGAATCTATTGGTCTGCCAAGAACATAAGACTGCCACTATCTATGAGCTCTGCTCTCTAGCTGAAAAGTAGCAAAGTCTACCCCATGAGACTACAATATCCTCATGTTGTACAGTCTATCCTTGCACCGATCAATGAAGTCCTATGGATCCTCATGTCGCTCACCCCCGAAGATAGGAGGATGTAGTCTAGTCTATCTGTCCAATAGTTTCTAAGGATCGGCGGCTACAGATGGCCTGGGCTCAGGTGTAGCTGCTGCCACTGGTTGGGCTCCACCCATGGGTAGTGCACCCTGGGTCTGATATACAACAGTTGCCTGTCCATGAGCCTGCGCGGTAGGGGTTTGTGCTCCCCCGCCCGCCTGAGATATGGCTGGGTCTACAGGAAATAAATCGGCCTTAGTCATATTGTCCATGAATCGCAGCATACGATCCATGACATCATGAAATCCCGGTGCAGATGTGAAATCCACCGAAGCTGGCTCTGCCACAGGCACCTCACCCTGCTTCTTAATAATGGGATTCTCTGCAGGACCCACTGGCGGCATAACTAGAATAGTCCTGGGACATCCTCGCCCTCTACCACGGGCTAGAGCCCTCCCTCGGCCTCGGCCTCTAGCAACTGGGGAGTAGCTCTTCCCTGGTCTGGAATCTCATTCGAGCGCGTTCTCACTATCTGTGAGAGAATAAGAGAAAGATATTTAGTACTACATTAATTGCACGATGGAATATGAAGAAAGGTAATTCCCTAACACCCTATAGCCTCTCGAATATAAGTACAGACGTCCTGTACTGATCCGCAAGACTCTATTAGGCCTGCTCATAACTTGTAAGACCTACGTGAACCTAGTGCTTTGATACTATGTTGTCACGGCCCAATTTCACCTATAGGTCGTGATAGCGCCCAACACTACAGGTAGGCAAGCCAACTTAATAAATTAAGCATATACTGACAAAATTTAAAACCAAGAAAATAATAAAACCCAAATTCTACCAATGTGTGTGCCAAGACGTGGCGTCACAAGTGTATGAGCATCTAATAGATTATACAAAACCTCAAATACTGTCTGAAATAAAAATAGACAGAATAAAAAAATACAAAGAGAGACACTAGTAGCGGCAGAACGGATTAGAGAAACAACTCACCACTATGCCCCTGGATAACATGGGTGTAAGACGATAGGTCCCCCACTAGTACTTGCCTCAGTTCCTGCACAAAAAGTGCAGCAAGTGTAGTATGAGTACGTAAACAACCTGTACCCAGTAAGTATCAAGCCTAATCTCAAAGTGGTAGAGACGAGATGGCCGACTTTGACACTGACTATGGGTCAATAATAATAATTGAAATATAACTAGGATATTTAAGTCAGCATGATTTACAGAATTTAAAATAATTTATTTAATCAGCGAAAATAATCAAATTCCTTTAAATGCAACAATTCTCAATATATTAATTAAATTCCTTCAATTCAAATAATTTTCAATTTATCAATTAAATATCATTTACAGGAATAACTTTTAGTTCTTTAACAAGCAAGAATAATAATTCATTAAATTTCAAGAATTTTTCAATTTATCAATTAGCTTTGCAAGCTGTAATAAACTATTAAAGTATCGTATAATTTTTATTATTAAGCACGATTTCTGCTGAGGACGTACGGCACGATTCAGAGTATCGTGTACACTGCCGAGGGACGTGTGGTACGATTCATAGATGCATCTATCCTGCCGAGGTGTTCGCCCCGCTCCACAAGAAAGGAGGACATTTTCTTCTTATGTACTTCCGGGAAGGAGAGTATATTTATTATAAGATAAATTCGGGAGGAAGAACAATTTCTTTTAACAATTAATTGATTTAAACAGAAAATCAAGCATATGAGATTTCCATCCTTTAATATCTTTATCTAACAATTCACAATATATTCATATATATCAATTAATATTAATTAATCAAAGAATATAATTTACACAAGTAATGCATGCTTTGAGTCCTAAACTACCCGGACTTTAGCATTAATAGTAGCTACGCACGGACTCTCGTCACCTTGTGCGTACGTAGCCCCCACAATTAGCAATAATTATTTAATTTTAATCACCTATGAGGTAATTTCTCCCTCACAAGATTAGACAAGAGACTTACCTCGTCTTGCTCCAATTTAATCCACTAGAAGGCCTTTTTCACGATTATCTAACTCTGTCTGGCTCGAATCTAGCCAAAAATAATTCGATACAATCACTAAAAATTATAGGAATCAATTCTATAAGAAAATACTATATTTTTATTAAAAATTTCGAAATTAATTAAAAATTTGTCCGTGGGACCCACGTCTCGGAATCCGGCGAAAGTTACGAAATATGAACACCCACTCAACCATGAGTCTACCCATACCAAAATCACTAAATTCCGATAACAATTCAGCCCTCAAATCCTCAAATCTATCCAAGAGGGTTTTCAAACTTTTCCAACTCAATTCACCAATTAAATGATAAAAATAGTGATGGATTCGGGTAATTTAATCAATATTGAGTTAAGAACACTTACCCTGTTGTTTTTTCCTGAAAATCTCCTAAAAATTGCCTAAATCCGAGCTCCAAATCGTTAAAAATGGACCCCTTTTCAGAACTTAAACTCTCTGCCAGTGATTTCTTCTACGCGATTGCGAACTTCCTCACGCGATCGCGTAGCACAAATTTTTCTGCCCAAACATTAATCCTACGCGATCGCGTCAAGTCCCACGCGATCGCGATGCACCGGGTTCTGACTCTACGTGATCGTATCCCTCTTCACGCAATCGCGTAGCACAAACGCTTGGCCCAGCTTCCTCTCAAATTTTCCCTACGCGATCGCAAACAATAACACGCGATCGCGATACACACACTTGCCAATCCTACGCGATCGCGGACGTGTCCACGCAATCGCAACCCCATTCAGGCGATCGCGTAGAATAAATCCACCTCTTCCTAAATTACTTTACGCGATCGCAGACCAACTTACGCGATCACGTATAAGGATACCAAAAGAAAATACCAGCAGTTATCAGCAGTGTTCCAAAGGCCAAAAGTGATCTGTTAGTCGTTCGAAACTCACCCGAGCCCCTCGGGACCTCAACCAATTATACCAACAAGTTCTAAACATCATACGAACTTAGTCGAAACCTCAAATCACACCAAACAATGCTAAAACCACGAATCATCCCTTAATTCAAGCTTAATGACACTTAAGATTTCCAACTTCTACATTATGTACCAAAACCTGTCAATTCAAGTCTGATTGACCTCAAATTTTGCACACAAGTCATAAATGACATAACAGAGCTATGAAAATTTTCAGAACTGGATTCCGACTCCGATATCAAAAAGTCAACTCCTCGGTCAAACTTCCAAACTTAAATTCCTATTTTAGCCATTTCAAACCTTATTTAACTACGGACTTCCAAATAAAATTCCGAGCATGCTCCTAAGTCCAAAATCACCATATGGAGCTGTTGGAACCGTCAAAACTCTATTTCGGGGTCGTTTTCTCAAAAATGCTGACCGAAGTCAAACTTAGCACTTTAAGGCCAACTTAAGTAACCAAGTGTTTCGGTTTCAACACAAACACTTTCAAATCCCGAATCAACCATTCCCGTAAGTCATAAATCATTAAAATCACATACGGGAAGTTTTATTTTAGGGAAGGGGGATCTAAAAGTTAAAATAACCAGTTGGGTCATTACATCGCGAGCTCTATAGCGAGCTAAATACCAGGCTTAGCGAGGGATATAGCACGGTCCAACGCGCTACAGACCTGGCTTCGCGAGGGATATAACATGGTCTAGCGCCCTACAGACCTAGCTTCACGAGGTCCAAATGATTCAACTCCCCTACGCACTGTTCAACCCAATAAGTCCGAAAATACAATACATTAGCCTACCTCGGCACCATGAAACCTTAGATTTCTTGGCGAAAGTTTACTCAGCATTACACAATATCAGTACTCACAACATCGAAGGAACCAAATTCGGGCGCAAACCAAGAGGCCATATAGCAGTCACCGACACCGGCCACGACCTAACTAGATAAGCAAAGGTCTTATGAAGACGATGATTACGGGGTCCCCCGATATTTTATAATCCATGATGACTCTGATGCAACCAAATCAACGGTCGAAGAGCTGGAATAGGTTATATTGGTCGAGCAATTGCCCGATTGGAAGGTATACCTAGGCACGGGGTTAACTCCCGAGCTCAGGAAAAAACTTATTTAATTTTTTATAACTAACATAGATTGTTTCGCTTGGTCTCATTATATGACAGAGATCCCACTGGAGGTAACCACTCTCAAACTAAGCCTGGACCCGAAAATCAATCCGGTCAAACAGAAGAGGAGGCCTAGTCCGAGGTCAAACATGCTTTCATGAAGGATGGGGCATCTAAACTCCTTAAAATAGGGTCCATTCAGGAGGTTAAATACCCGGATTGGTAGCAAACATAGTGTTAGTCCCTGAAAAAAGGGAATAAACTAAGAATGTGTGTAGATTACAAAGATTTGAATAAATCATGCCCCAAAGACTCTTTTCCTTTGCCCAACATCGACCGTATGATCGATACCACGACCGACCACGAGATCCTCATTTTTTTGATGCCTATTCCGGGTACAACCAAATACGGATGGACCCAAGTGATCAGGAAAAAATCTCCTTCATCACTAAATACGACACATATTGTTATAATGTTATGCCATTTGGATTAAAAAATGCTAGTGCCACGTACCAACGCTTAGTAAATCGGATGTTCGAAGAACCAATAGGAAAATCGATAGAAGTTTACATTGACGATATGTTGGTATGTCCCTGCGGGCAGAGGATCATTTAAAACATTTGTAGGAAACCTTCAGCATATTGAAGAGGTACAATATGAAGCTGAACCCGGAAAAATGTACGTTCGGAGTTGGATCGGGTAAATTCCTTGGGTTCATGGTATCCAACTGAGGAATCGAGATCAACCCCGACAAGATCAAAGCCATAGAAGATATCACAATCGTAGACAATGTACAGGCCGTGCAAAGGCTAATAGGGCGCATAGCCGCTCTGGGGCGATTTATCTCGTGGTCGTCTGACAAGAACAATTGATTCTTCGCACTGTTGAAAAAGAAGAATAACTTTTCATGGACTCCAGAATGCCAACGAGCTTTGGAGGAACTAAGGAAGTACTTATCAAGCCCGCCGCTGCTTCACACACCAAAAATAGACGGACAACTATACTTGTACTTGGCGGTCTCGGAGATAGCGGTAAGTGGAGTCCTAGTTCGGGAAGATCAAGGTATGAAATTTCCAATCTATTATGTTAGTAGGACCTTAGTGAGGCATAAACTAGGTACCATCATCTAGAAAAACTGGCGCTCGCCTTGCTAAGCACCTCTAGAAAACTAAAACCATACTTCCAATGTCACACCATATGTGTCATATCAACTTACCCGTTAAGGAACGTTATGCATAAGCCCGAACTCTCATGCCGATTGGTCAAATGGGTCGTGGAAGTAATTGGTTAAGATATTGAGTACCGCCCCTGGACCGCCATTAAGTCACAAATGTTGGCAGACTTCATGGCCAACTTTACGCCGACCTTAATACCCGAGGTCGAAAAAGAGTTATTGATTAACTCAGGGATTTCTTCGGGAATCTGGACCCTTTTCACGGACGACGCCTCAAATGCAAAAGGGTCCGAACTTGGCATCGTATTGAAGCCACTGACAGGTTATATAATTAGGCAACTATTAAGACTGTGAAGTTGACTAACAACGAGGCTGAATATGAGGCGATGATTGCAGTCCTTGAATTAGCCAAAAGCTTGGGGGCAGAGGTGATCGAAGCCAAGTGCGACTCACTCTTTCTGGTAAACCAAGTTAATGGTACATTCACGGTTAGAGAAGAATGAATGCACAGATACTTGGACAATTTACAAGTGACATTACGTCAGTTCAAAGAATGGACTTTGCAACATGTACCTTGGGATCAAAACAGCAAAGATGATGACCTCGCTAACTTGGGATCGTCGGTCGAAGACAACAAGATCAACGCGAGAGAAATAGTGCATCTTATGAGATCGGTGGTGGAATAAGGCCATGCCGAGATCAATTCAATTAGCCTAACTTGGGATTGAAGGAATAAGTACGTGGAATATCTCAGGATCGAAAAACTGCCCTCGGACCCAAAGGAATCGAGGGCCCTATGAACGAAGACAGCCCGGTATAGTTTGTACGAGGATGGAACCTTAGTCAGAAGAATGTTCGATGAACCGATCGCGATATGTTTGGGACCAACCGAATACGTTTTGAGAGAAATCCACAAAGATACTTGTGGAAATCACTCGGGCACCGAATCATTAGTTCGAAAAATAATCAGAGCCGGTTACTACTGGATCGACATGGAAAAAGACGCAAAGGAGTTCGTTCAAAAATGTGATGGATACCAAAGGCATGCTCTGATGATTTATCGAGCAGGGGAGCCGCTACATTCGGTCTTATCACCATTGCCGTTCAGAAATGGGGGATGGACATCGTTGGGGCCCTTCCACGAGCGCCCGGTAAGGCCCAATTTATTTTATTTATGACTGACTATTTTTCTAAATAGGTGGAAGTACAGGCGTATGAAAAGATCAGAGAAAAGAAGTCATCAATTTTATCTAGGACCACATCGTATGTTGATTCAGAATACCGGCCGAGATTGTGTGCGACAACGAGAAAAGTTTATTAGCAACAAAGTAAGCAAGTTTCTCGAAGATCATAAGATCAAAAGGATCTTATCCACTCCTTACCATCCTAGTGGGAACGGACAAGCGGAATCTACCTATAAAACCATAATCTAAAACCTCAGAAAGAGGTTGATCAACGCCAAAGGAAAATGGAAGGAAATGCTACCTGAGGTCCTGTGGGAATACCGTACAACCTCGAAGTCCAATACCGAGGCCACCCCGTTTTCTTTGGTTTATGGAACCTAAGCTTTAATACTGGTCGAGGTCAGAGAACCGAGCATTAGATTCTAACATGCAACAAAGGAATCAAACGACAAGGCTATGAGTACCAGCCTGGATCTATTAGATGAAAGGCGCGAAGCCACCCTTGTCCGGTTGGCCGCCCAAAAACAGCGAAGCGAGAGATATTATAATTGAAGGGCCAACCTATGGTGCTTCAATACCGGGGACTTAGTACAAAGAAAAGTTACACTGAACACCCGAAACTCGAACGAGGGGAAATTAGGACCAAACTAGGAAGGACCGTACCAAATTATCCAAATTATCGAGATTACCGAAAAAGGGTCCTACAAGCTCAGAACAATGAACGGTGAGCAATTAACGAGCTACTGGAATATAACTCATTTAAAGCGATATTACTGCTAAGGTATGACCCCAATTATTTCTTTTATTTTTACATTTCAAACTAACACTAGCAGGTGACCAACAAAGGATGATACGAGGTCCTAGGTCTAAAAGCACGCGTTGTACTCTTTTTCTCTTGAACTGGCTTTTGTCCCAAATGGGTTTTCCGGTAAGGTTTTTAACAAGGCAACAAATAAATCGTGCTAACTTAGAATTGAAGGCCGGCTATGGACCAATGACAATGATCACAACAACATTCTAGGTCACTCTTCAGTAAACCCCGAACACTCGAGGGCAATATCCTCGGAGATATCGACTTTAACAAGGAAAGGATTTATTGTAAGAGCCAAACAGTCAAATGAACCGTGCCCACATAGACCGCTCGAGCCCTGGCACAAAACATGTATACATGTATAACTATTGTGCACAAGAATATAAAAGAAGATTTATCCTTGCAAATAAACATCTTGTCCTTCAAAGTACTTCTTACATCTTTCAAGAAAATTCCTAAAGCTAAAGTTATCAAGCCCAAGGGCCACCTTAATCCAAGTTCGAACATTCACTCTCACTCGGGGACTGCTTATTAGGCATTGCCCGAATTAAAAGGCTAAGGCCGTTACGAGTTAATAAAACTCGAGGGCATGAAGCTTATTTGGCATTGCCCGAATTAAAAGGCTAAGGTTGTTCCAGGTTAATAAAACTCGAGGGCATGGAGCTTATTTGGCATTGCCGGAATTAAAAGGCTAAGGCTGTTCCGAGTTAATAAAACTCGAGGGCATGAAGCTTATTTGGCATTGCCCGAAATAAAAGGCTAAGGCCATTCCGAGTAATAAAACTCGAGGGCATGGAGCCTATTTGGTATTGCCTGAATTAAAAGGCTAAGCCCGTTTCGAGTTAATAAAACTCAAGGGCATGAAGCTTGCATTGCCTGAATTAAAAATCTAAGGTCGTTCCGAGTAATAAAACTCGAGGGCATGGAGCTTATTTGGTATTGCTTGAATTAAAAGGCTAAGGTCATTCCGAGTTAATAAAACTCGAGGGCATGACGCTTATTTGGCATTGCCCGAATTAAAAGGCTAAGGCCGTTCCGAGTTAATAAAACTCGAGGGCATGAAGCTTATTTGGCATTGCCTGAATTAAAAGGCTAAGGCCGTTCCGAGTTAATAAAACTCGAGGGCATGAAGCTTATTTGGCATTTCCCAAATTAAAAGGCTAGGGCCGTTCCGAGTTAATAAAACTCGAGGACATGAAGCTTATTTGGCATTGCCCGAATTAAAAGGCTAAGGCTGTTCCGAGTTAATAAAACTCGAGGGCATGAAGCTTATTTTGCATTGCCCGAATTAAAAGGCTAAGGCCATCCCAAGTTAATAAAGCTCAAGGGTATGGAGCTTATTTGGCATTGCCCGAATTAAAAGGCTAAGGCTGTTCCGAGTTAATAAAACTCCTGGGCATGAAGCTTATTTTGCAATGCCCGATTTTAAAGGTTAAAGCCGTTCCGAGCTAACAAAACCCGAGGTTGCAAAATCTTACAAAAGCCTAAACAAACTTCACTCTCGGCGAGTCATATCCTAAAACATATGAGTATTCGGGAAGAGTTGCCAGACATACCAGATCCTATGATGCTCTAGAGACAATAAAATCAAAGGCAAAGTTTCACGCTCTGAACCTAGGGAGGTATGGCTATCACCCGGTGCTGTGCTGGCCCGAGCGAACCACTGTGTAACTCATTTGTTTTTCTTCTGTAACTATCGTGGGCCAACATGGCCACAACTCATAATGTATAACTATAAGTGGGCAACACTGTATCACTGAACCATTTTTCTTAAAACATTAATACATATGGGCCGTCAAGGCCTCTGACATATTGTACAAAATGAAACTCTGTCTACAAAGCCTCTAAGATTATTTGACATCAAATGGGACAGGGTACCGGCCTACCCATAAGTCATTAGCAAAACTCGGACAGGATGACTCATAGACTCAGCTGCACTCCGAATGAGGTGGAGACTTACCGATCATTTGCTGAATGCCAATCTCGTCTACTATGAGGGCTCGTCAAACTGATTATCTATACCTGTAGGCATGAATACAACGTCCCCAACAAAAGGACGTCAGTACGAATAGTGTACTGAGTATGTAAGGCAGAACTGAAACATAACAATAAGTCAACATTAATTAAAGACATATAAGAGTCAACCTGAATCTCTGAAGTGCCACCGTATATGCATACTTATTATACTCATATATATACAATGCTTCTCTTTAAGACTATTATCCATATCATATGATGCATGACTGCCCAACTGATTAGTGGTAACTGCCCGACCGGCCGTAGCGTGATGGTAAATACATGACTGCCCGACCGGCCGTAGCTCAATGGTAAATATATAACTGCCCAATCGGCCATAGCTCGGTGGTAAATGCATGACCGCCCGATCGGCCGTAGCTCGGTGGTAAATAAATATGCATGTCTACCCAACCGGTGATAAATAATGATACATAACTGCCCAACCGGTGGTAACTGCCTGACCGGCCTTAGCACGGTGGTAAGTACATGAAGATGCACGTATCACTATATTAAAAACATTAATATCTTTATCAAATACCTCAATGGATACTTAGTAACATACTTAGACATGCTTAAATATCGCTTTACAGGAATGAATAATATAGACATCCTTAACTACTAAGAGTAGAACCACTTATGGAATAACATTACGTTTACGTATCGTTACTTGGATCATACCAAAAAGGAAAGAAGGATTATCCTTAACATACCTGGAGTAGGGAGAAATCCGTATGATATTCTTGGAAAAGGTTGCACTGAACTCTTTTAGAATTGCAAAATCTCACGTTGCTAATGTGCTAATAATTCTCGTTGGAATTATTTGGTTACAAGGAGTTTTGTTGAAAATTTGTAGGAAGTGATAAATTGCTAACGTTTTGATCTAATCACAAATGACCTATAAGACTTATAAGAATCACAAAACACGTTCTCACCTAATCACAAACTTATGAGAATTGCTAACTTCTCGCTTCTGATTGTAGGGATTATAAGAAATCGTAGGAATTTTGTTGGAAGCTTTTTGGATTGAGTTTAGCGTCTGTTCTTGAAAGGTTTTGAATTAGGAAGAATTATATATCATTTCTCACTTGATTGCTCTATGTCCCAATGAGACCAAACTTGTAATGCCATACGTAAGTGTCTTATGTACCTTACTTTTTTAAGACATATGACTTGTCTTATGTACCTTACTTTTTTAAGACATATGACTTGTCTTATGTACCTTACTTTAGATAGCCACCTAATCAACAATGACTAAGAGTCATTGTCCAAGAATTTGCTTGCTGCCACATGGGGGTGGGGTGGAAAATGTTAATCTTTATCCACTTATTAGGTAATTAGGTAGTGTCACATTACCCGTAATTAACCAATTACCCACATAATTAAAAATTATCTCAAATTACTTAAAATTCTACTTATTTTTTATATACTTTATACATCATACTATCATGGTCATATGGTACCATATAAAATAAATACATACACTATTATTTTTATTAAAACATCTATGTAAAAATATATATATTTTCTCAACTTCTTATTTTCCTAATCTCATATAAAGAGTACAAATTTTCGTATGCTTAATTCTTAAAATGAAAAAAGAAAAGAAAAGATAACCTTATTTTCTTGTGAAAAAAAATATAATTTTTATCTTTTACAATAAAGAAAATCTCATAAACTTTCTCATATCATGTGTATAATTTAAAATATATTCGAAAGTAGTAATATTAATAACTATATAAAATTATATTTTTCAAACTTTTTACAAAACTGTTCCACTCAATATAAATACCATATCAAAATGTATCTAATGGTATTAAGGTTGTTAAACTTATGGGGTCTTATGGTCATAAATCCTTTATAGAAAAGTACGGGATGTAACACAAAACCTGTTCGAACATGACTATTTAATGCTAAGGCATTTCAATCTTTGCAAATACGTAAAGTGAAAAGAAAAGGAAGAACTCGAGAAATTAACAAAAATAGAGAATTTATATTTACAAAAGTGTTGTCTTTACAAAGGCCGAGCAACCTCGACACAAAATACTTAGTACAAAAAGAAACAAAATCAAACAGAGGCCGCCTCGTCATCTGGATTCCCGGGGTATTTTCCATCATCGGATTCGCTGGATTCCCGGGGTCTTCTCTTCCTCGGGATAAGCCAGCTTCCTGGCCTCGACTTCGAACACTTTGGCATCCTTGATCTCGACCAATAAGTCAAAACCCCGAGCGTGAATTTTCTCGAGGGCCTGCCTTCGAGATTGCCACTTCGTATGCTCGGCTATATTTTTCAATTGGTCTTGAGCAGCTTCGGAATCATCCTTGTACTGGACCACCATTTTAGCGGCTTCGTATTTTTCCACGACGATCTCCGACTTAACCGTTTTGAGCTCCTTGACCAGATTATCTCGACCTGAGACGGCTGAACCGAGCCGAGATTAAAGCTCCTCAACCCTTTTTGTCTGAACCTCGGCCTTTTCCTTTGCCACTCTCAACTGAATTTCGGCGAAAGATAGTTTTGCCCGAAAATCCTCTTTTTCCGAGGCCAAGCGATCCATTTTGCCTCTCCATTCATCGGTCTCAACTTTGATTATGTCCATTTTAGCTTGGAGCTAAGCAATCTGATTAAGTTTTTGCTGGACCTGCGGATTTTGACCATCAGTAACCGAAACAAATTAATTATCACTTACTTCAAAAACGTGTACCTGCCCGACCAAGTCAGCATGATCCTTCTGGGCCACTTCTAGCTCGGCATGGAGGTTCTTAGTCTCCCCTTCGAGCTGCTCACTAAAACGTAAAGGCATCTCTCTTCTCAGTAAGCTCTCGATCTCTAGCTTCGAGTTGCTTCAGGTTATCCCGGTACCTAAAAAAAGCCACATGATGAAGCACCGAAGCCTATGAGCAAGAAGGGAAACACTAAAATATCTGTGAAATAATCTAAGTATAAATAAAAATTTCACTTAGAAAAACGAGAAGTTACCCAATTCAGCGTTGGTTATGCTTCATTGAAAAGGCAGGGTGCATCCACCTCATTCATCTTAGCTTGATCATCCTCGATCACCAAGCACCAAAGATAGCTTGACACCCCTACGGGGGTGGAGAAAACTCGGGCATCCTCCGAAAGTGAAAAAATAATGATGCACTTCCGATCAGGATATGCACTCGGGGCAGGGAATTGACCAACCAATTTCGGGCTGGAGGAAGGCCTGCTTGCTTCTGAGGGAGAGCTCTTCCTCGGTATCTGTAGATTGCCAAATCCAATGGCGTCCTCCGTATCCGTCGAATCCAAACCGTCGAAAAAATCACGGAAAGAGTCATTCGATCTATGGACCCCCTCGAGAGGGCGTTCTTTTGCAATCTGGGCCTTGTTAAACATTGAATTTGTGAACGAGGGCGAGTCGATAATCTCTATCAGGCCGAGTGCTTTCTATGGGGCTTCGCCAGAATCTCGGGTAGCCTTGACTCCTGCCTCCACCTAGGTCTCCCCGACGTGATGAAATTCGGCCTTGCCTCTCCCTGGTTCGGAGGCCTCTTACCTTTTGAGCTGCAACGACATACTGGCCATAAGATCAAAAGCTTCACCTTCCCCCTCGGATTCATCCCTCAGTCGATGGAGTGAATCCGGGGATAATGCTCGACCACTGGTGCTTCCCTTGGGTTTATGAGCCAATCTTTTCTTTGACATTTTCTTCTTAGGGCCCGGGGAACTCACAGCCTTTTTCCCTTTCTTTTCTTTATCCTGCTTCGGAGCAGGGGAATCGACATATATATCGTTATTGGATGATGGGGTCCTCATTTCAATATCTTTTGGTAAACCTGCAAAAAAGAAAATAAAATGATATAGAGATCGATAATGTGAAAGTAAAGATCAAATATAACTTAGAGGAGAAATTCTCACCATGGTTACGAGCCTCCCATCGGCCCTTAGATAGCTCACGTCATAAGCGCTCGGAATAAGGTCTTTGTGTCACAATGCCCTCGACCCACTCCTTAAGTCGAGGAACGACATCCGGCATCTGGGCAGCAGCTGCATCATCACATAACATCAATAAGAAGAGAGGGAAAAGATAAGCAATAAAAGAAATCTTGAAGGCAAAATTACACTTACGTTTCATATTCCATTTATCAGGAAATGGCATATCTGTAGCCGGGATTAAGTCTGATGTCCTCACTCGAACGAATCGACCCAACCAGACCCAGTCCCGATCTTCTTCGATGCTCGAGAATAAGGCCTTAGTGGCTCAACGTGCGAGCTTGATTAATCCCTCTCAGTAAAGTCGAGGGCTATACAGGCGCATGAAGTGGTCGAGGGTAAATAGACACCTCTCGAGCTTGCTCACAAAGAAACGAAGCAGAATAACGATCCTCTAAAATGAAGGATGGATCTTCCCGAGAGTCACCTTATACCTTTTTGCAAAAAGCTACGATAACTAGGTCTAAAGGACCCAGCGTGAAAGGGTAAGGTAAACACTTAAAAAACCCTCCACGTTGGTGGTGATCGATTCATCGGGGGTAGGGACCACTACGAGTTTATCTTCCCAGTTGCAGTCCTTTTTTACTTTATCGAGGATGTCGATTATAATAGTACATATGTACCTCGACACCGGCTCGCACCGACCCGGTACCAAGGGGGTTTGCTCGATCTTGAAGTCGACCCCGGTTGGGCACCCCGTAGGGACAAACGACTTTAGGGGGGTTCCGGTGTTGGTTCCTCAGTAGCAGCAAATGAAACGTTTTTTGATGGCTTCAAGGAAGAAGGGTTTCCTTTTTGATGAACAGATTTTGAAGTCTTTGCCATTTTTTCCAAATAGAAGAGAGAGAAAGATGTTAGTAAAGGAGGAGTTGTAATTAGCAAGTAACTTATGAAGAAATTTTAAAAAACTCGCAATGAAGGAAGTTCTTAAGCTTAAAACCAGAAAACCAGAAGGTGAGGATGATAAAGTTCTCTTAAAACGCAAGAGCAAGAGTTGAAATGGAAAAGGTTCTAATGAATGTGTTGAAGGGTATTTATAGTATTCCCAAATGATGGTTCACATCACGGCGGTTCATATCCCAAGATGTCCGACTATTGACTGACACACATTTAATGCCTCGAAGACTGGACCGACGGGATATTTCTACTATTTTTATCACTTACGTTATGAATTCATCGTCACATTTTTAAGAAGCGAAAGCTCGAATCGTTTCACATGATTTGCCCTCCGAAAAATAGGGGATTTTGACGTCATATTTTTGTCACTTGCGTCATGATATATCGAATGAGAATCTGAGGCTCATATCGTTTCTCATCATTTACTCTCCAAAAACGAGGGGACTATCTGTGTACGGGTAAAATCGAGTTCGATGTTTGATCGAGCTAGAGAAACGGAAGGCCAAGGTCAATACATCTGTAACAGGGTAAAAATCAAAACTCGAGGTTCGATCTGACATCCAACATGATCAACCGAGGGCGGAATATAATATTCAAGATCGGACCCAAAGCATCATCAAAACTAGCCATCGAGAAACCATCAGATATGCCCTCGAGTTTACCGAAGGCATAACCGCTCCTGTTCCAACGGCCTCAAAGAAAGCTTTGCCAACTCATCCGACAGGAATCCGTAATTCTCGCCATTAACCAGTCATTATGGCAGAAATCACAGAAAAGGGAACCAACGGTCCTTTTTGCCCTTTATAGTATAATAAAATAATATCTTAAAAAGTAGATCTCCCCTAATATATAAAGGGGACTTGAAAATTCATAAAACACATTGTAAAATACACTGATAAGCATTATGTTCTCCAAGTTCTCACTCTTCTATATTTTTCTATCAATAAAAGCGCATTCAACTTAAGTGTGGCTTGCATTTTTAAGCTAAAATCATCCAATTACTGTGATTTGCAGTTATTTTATCGCCATTTATTTCAATTGCAATCTAATTTATCGCTTTGTATCAAATTTAATCCACATGTCCTTATAACCACTAACAAATTCAATGGTTACCCGATTTTGAGGGTAAACAGAAACCACCATTAAAAGTTGCGGTGGAGTAATAAGTACTCATGTCTAGGGGTGTACAAATGAAACCTACAAACCGCACAAACCCGATAATCCGAGTCAAACCGAGAAACAAAATCCGATTATGGTTTGGTTTGGTGTTGGAAAAATAAAACCGACGATATTTGGTTTGGTTTGGTTTTAACTAAAATAATCAAACCGAAACCAAACCAACCCGACATTATATGTATAGAAGTTTTAAATATATTTAATACATGAAAATATTTATTGTAGTGTAGTTTATAAATATTTCTTAAGCTTTTTCATAATTTTATCTTTTAACGTATTATTTCAAGCTTGGACTTATAATTTTTGGATGCTCCAATAAGTTTTATAGTCCATAAATGTTAGTAACTCAAATAAATCCTAAACCAAAATCAAATCAGTACTGCGTCACCTCTAAATATTCACATTATACAAATTCTCGGGGTTTCATACCCTCAAAACCAGATTTAAGACTGTTACTTACCTCAAACCGAGCAAATCTCTACTCTGAAATGTCTTTGCCTCTCAAATCGGCCTCCAAACGTCCCTAATCTAGCCACAAGTAGAACAATACAATCAATATAGGCTAAAGGGATCAATTCCACAAGAAAAGTACTAAATTATAGCCAAAATTTTGAAATTGGCCCGAACCTGGGCCCCAGGCCCACGTCTCGAAATCTGACAAAAGTCACAAAACCCGAAAGCCCATTCACTCACGAGTATAACCATACCAAATTTACTCAAAATCCCAACTCAAGAGTTCTTCCTCTTTTTCCCCAATTTCTCACCCCACATCACAAATTAGAAGATAAAATTAAAGATGAAATCATGAAATTTAACCAAAATCAAGTAAGAATCACTTACCCCAATCAAATCCACGAAAATCCCTTCAAGAATCACCCAATTCCGTGTTCTC
This sequence comes from Nicotiana tabacum, assembly GCF_000715075.1. Classification (NCBI taxonomy): domain Eukaryota; kingdom Viridiplantae; phylum Streptophyta; class Magnoliopsida; order Solanales; family Solanaceae; genus Nicotiana; species Nicotiana tabacum. Next base: position 111,648,858 of record NC_134091.1, on the reverse strand, counting down.
TAGCTCAAAATATGCAAAAATGGGTTCAAACCCTCGTTTTTTAAATTAATATTGTTTGCCCAAATATCCTTCATCGCAATCGCGAAGCACAATTATGTTGCCCCACATTTTACTCTACGCGAACGTGGAATCACCCATTCGATCGCGGATCACTGCCTCTCGTACCTACACGATCGCATCCGGCCTTACGCTATCGCATAGAGCATTGACCACACCTCCCCTCTTGCTCAAATCCTTCCACGCGAACGCGACCTTAGCCACGTGTTCGCGAAGCACATCTTTGCACACATACGCGATCGCATCCCTAACTCTGCGATCGCATAGAACAAACTCACCTCTGCCCCAAATAAGCTTACGTGATCGCGAATGAATCCCGGCGATCGCGTACAAGGAAACCAGAACCTGCTGAAACTAGAATTTCAGCTATCAAGCCAAGTCCAAAAATGATCCGTTAAGCATCCGAAACCCACCCAAGGTCTCCGGGACCTCAACCAAACATACCAACAATTTCTAAAACACCATACAAACTTAGTCGAGCCTTTGAATCACTCAAAACAACATCAAAACACCAATTACACCCGGATTCAAGCCTAAAGAACTTCTAAACTTTCAAATTCAACAAACGACACCGAAACCTACCAAACCACGTCCGATTGACCTCAAATTTTGCAAACACGTCATATTCAAAATTACGACCCATTTCAACTTTCGGAATCAGAATCCGACCCCGATATCAAAAATTCAATCCCCTGTCAAACTTCCAAAAATTCGACTTTCGCCATTTCAAGCCTAAATTAGCTATAGACCCCAAGTTCACAGTCCGGACACGCTCCTAAGTCCAAAATCACCCAACGGAGCTAACAGAATAGACGGAACTCTATTCCGGAGTCGTCTTCACACACTTTCGACTATGATCAAAATCCTGAGACTTAAGCTTCCATTTTATGGACTAAGTGTCCCGAAACACTCCGAAATAAAAAACAAGACCTCCCGGCAAGTCACTTAAGAAAAAACAGATACGGGAAAAATAGTAAATAAGGGATCGGGGCTAATACACTCAAAACGACTGGCCGAATCGTTATATCCCCCTCCCCCCCCCCCCTTAAAATAATTATTCGTCCTCAAACAAGCATAGAGACATACCTGAAGTAGTGAAAAGATGAGGATAACGGTTGTGCATATTGTGCTCGGTCTCCCAAGTCACCTCCTCGAGCAGCTGAGCTCTCTACTGCACCTTCACAGAAGCTATATCATTTGACCTAAACTTCTGAACCTGCCGCTCCAAAATGGCCACCCGCTCCACATCATAAGTCATATCACCATCTAACTGAACCGTGCTGAAATCCAAAACATGGGACGAATCGCCGATATACTTCCGGAGCATAGAGACATGAAATATTAGATGCACACTCAACAAGCTAGGTGGCAAGGCCAGCTTATAAGCCACCTCTCCAATCCTCTGAAGTACCTCAAAAGGCCCAATGAACCGAGAGCTCAACTTGCCTCTCTTCCCAAACCTCATAACACCTTTCATGGGTGATACCTTCAACAGAACTTTCTCCCCAACCATGAAAGACACATCACTGACCTTCCTGTCAGCATAGATCTTCTGTTTAGACTGCGTGCGAAGCCGTTCCTGAATCAATTTCACCTTGTCTAATGCATCTTGGACTAAGTCTGTACCCAAGAGCCTAGCCTCACCAGGCTCAAACCATCCCACCGGAGATCTACACCGCCTCCCAAATAAAGCCTCGTACGGAGCCATCTGAATGCTCGACTGATAACTATTGTTATATGCAAACTCCGCGAGCGGCAAAACCTGGTCCCATGAACCCTCAACATCAATGACACAAGCGCGTAACATGTCCTCCAATATCTAGATAGTGCGCTCGGACTGTCCATCCATCTGAGGGTGAAAGGCTATGCTCAACTCAACTTGAGTACCCAACTCTCGCTGCACGACCCTCCAAAACTGCGATGTAAACTGTGTGCCTCTATTTGAAATGATGGAAACTGGGACACCATGAAGGCGAACAATATCTTGGATGTAAATCTCAACCAACCGCTCTAAAGAATAAGTAGTACCAACTAGAATGAAGTGTGTGGACTTGGTCAGCCGATCCACAATCACCCAAATAGCATCGAACTTCCTCGAAGTCCGTGGGAGCCCAACTACGAAATCCATGGTGATCCGCTCCCACTTCCACTCAGGGATCTCTAACCTATAAAGCAAGCCACCTGGTTTCTAATGCTCACACTTAACCTACTGACAGTTGAGACACCGAGCCAAAAACCTAACTATATCCTTCTTCATCCTCCTCCACCAATAGTGTTGTCTCAAATCCTAGTACATCTTCACGGCACCCGGATGAATGGAATACCGCGAGCTATGGCCCTCCTCAAGAATCAACTTCCGAAACCCATCCACATTGGGCACACATATCCAGCTCTGCATCCCTCAACACACCATTATCACCAATAGTCACATCTCTAGTATCACCTCGCCGAACCCTATCCTAGAGTACGAGCAGATGAGGGTTATCATACTGACGCTCCATGATACGATCATAAAGAGAAGACCTAGAGACCACACATGTCAAAACCCGACTCGGCTCCAAAATATCCAATATGATAAGCTGGCTAGCTAAGGCCTGAACATCCAATGCCAAGGGTCTCTCTACTGCTAGAAGATATGCTAAATTCCCCAAACTCTCCGCCCGGCAACTCAAGGCATCGGCCACCATATTTGCCTTCCCGGAATGGTACAAAATGGTGATATCATAGTCCTTAAGAAGCTCCAACCACCTCCGCTGACGCAACTTAAGATCCTTCTATTTGAACAGATGCTGCAAACTCTGTTGATCAGTGTAAATCTCACAATGAACCCCGTACAGATAGTGCCGCCAAATCTTCAAGGCGTGATTAATAACTGCTAACTCAAGATCATGGACAGGATAGTTTTTCTCACCGGTCTTCAACTGGCGCGAAGCATAAGCAATCACTCTCCCCTCCTGCATCAGAACACATCCAATACTTATCCGCGAGGCATCACAATACACTATGTAAGAACCAGAAGCTGATGGCAGAACTAGAACTGGAGCCGTGGTCAAAGCAGTCTCGAGCTTCTGAAAGCTCTCCTCGCACTCATCCGACCACCTGAATGGAGAACCCTTTTGGGTCAATCTGGTCAAGGGCGATGCAATAGATGAAAAACCCTCCACAAAATGACTGTAATAGCCCGCCAAACCAAGAAATCTCCTAATCTCTGTGGCTGAGGATGGTCTGGGCCAACTCTGCACCGCCTCTATCTTCTTCGGATCCACCTGAATACCCTCACTGGACACCACGTGCCCCAAGAACGCCACTGAACTGAGCCAAAACTCACACTTGGAGAACTTTTCATAAAGCTTCTCCTCCCTCAATCGCTGTAACACAATCCTCAAATGCTGGGCATGCTCCTCCTGGCTACGAGAGTACACCAAGATGTCATCAATGAATACAATGATGAATGAGTCCAAATACAGCTGAAACACATTGTTCATCAGATACATGAATGTTGTTTGGGCATTGATCAGCCCAAAAGACATCACAAGGAACTCATAATGGCCATATCAGGTCTTGAAAGTTGTCTTAAGAATATCTGAATCCTGAATCTTCAGCTGATGATACCCTGACCTCAAATAAATCTTGGAGAACACTATCGCTCCCTGAAGCTGGTCAAACAAATCATCAATATACGGTAAAGGATACTTGTTCTTGATTGTGACCTTGTTCAACTGTTTGTAATCAATACACATTCTCATAGTATTATCATTCTTCTTTACAAATAGAACTGGTGTACCCCAAGGTGACACGCTAGGCCGAATAAACCCCTTATCAAGGAGTTCCTGAAATTGTTCTTTCAACTCTGCCGGTAATATACGATACAGTGGAATAGAAATGGGCTGAGTGCCCGGCACCAAATCAATAATGAAATCAATATCCCTGTTAGGCGGTATGCCCGACAGGTCTGCAGGAAACACATCTGAAAACTCACGCACCACCGGAATAGAATCAATGGCAGGAGTCGCTGCACTAACATCCCTCACAAAAGCCAAATAGGATAGACCTTCTCAACCATCCGATGAGCCTTCAAGTATGAAATCACTCTACTGGGAACATAGTTTATAGAACCCCTTCACTCAACCCTCGGTAACCCCGGCATCGCCAATGTCACAGTCTTAGCGTGACAATCTAGAATAGTATGACATGGAGACAACCAATCCATACCCAATATCACATCAAAATCGACCATATTGAGCAGTAAAAGATCCACTCTGGTCTCAATACCCCCAATAGTCACAACACATGATCGATATATGCGGTCCACAATAATAGTATCACCCACAGGAGTAGATACATGAATAGATGAAACTAAATACTCACGGGGCATATCCAGAAAATGAGCGAAATACGAGGAAACATATGAATAAGTAGAACTAGGGTTAAATAATACAGAGGCATCTCTGTGGCAAACTGAGACAATACCTGTAATCATAGCATCTGAAGCAATGGCATCTGGTCTGGCAGGGAGTGCATAGAAACATGACTGGCCACCCCCTGATCTGCCTCTCCCTCTCGAGCGATCCCTAGCTGACTGGGCTCCACCCCAGGCTGGCTGAGCATATGGTGGAGGGGCTAGTGCTGATGACATAGACTGGCTCCTCTTCGAAGATGGACCTCCCACTATACAGGGACACTTTCTCCTCATGTGACCAAACTCCCCACGCTCATAACAACTCTCGGTGCTGGTGTAGGGGACTGAAGGGAGCCCCGAGCACTGGGATAACTGGGAGAAGGACCTGGCATAGAAAACCTTTGACCCAATGGAGCAAGAGACGAACTCTGCACTGGGAGGTCATCGAGAGATGAACGTCCATGCTGATAACTATGAGAACTATGGCCAAATGATGCACCACGGTGACCTTGACGAGCTGTCTGAGCATGTCTGAAAGGACGGCCTCTACCGTGTTGGAATTGACCCCCAGAAGGAGCACCGCTAAATCCTCCATGTCCACGAGGCCTCTTGGCCTCCCTCTCAACCCTCTCCTTACTGCGAACCATCTCAATCTTACGAGCAATGTCAACAACCTCATCAAAAGTAGCACCAGACACTCTACCTCTGGTCATAAGCAATTGCAAATGATAAGTGAGGCCATCTATAAACCTCCTGATCCTCTCCCTGTCTGTGGGAACCAACCAGATAGCATGACGGGACAACTCCGAGGATCGTATCTCATACTGCGTTACAGACATATCATCCTGACGAAGCTGCTCAAACTGTCTGCGCAGCACCTCTCTGCGGGACTAAGGCACGAACTTCTCTAGAAAGATAACGGAGAACTGCTCCCAGGTAAGGGGTGCTGCTTCGACAAGCCTACGCCTCTCGTAAGCCCCCCACCAACTGAATGCAGCCCCAGAGAACTGAAGGTAATGAATGAGACCCCACTGGTCTCCAGAATACCTGCCGTACGGAGTATCCTCCGACACCTGTCCAAGAAACCATGTGCATCATCTCTCTCTCCACCACTGAAAAATGGAGACTAGAGTCTCCCAAACCTCTCTAATCTACGCTGCTCATCCTCAGGCATAGCAGGAACCACATAGTCCTGAGCAGCTGCAACCGGCTCAGCTGGGGGTTCCCCCGGTGTCTGAAATCCCTGTACCACCTGCTCTGGGGTACAGGCAGCGGGAGTCTGAGCACCTCCCCCGGCCTGAGAAGTGGATGCTGCGGCCGAAACAGAGACCGCCTGAGCAAGGCTGGTACACATGGTAAGAATCTAAGCTAAGGCCTCCTGAAGGCTTGGAATCACAATAGGCACAAGTGATGCCTGAGCTGGTGCATCAACAACCGAAATCTGGTCCTCATCTAGGGAAACTGGCGGATCTGCAGGTACTGCCTCAGCTGCTGTGCAGGCTGCACCTCTGCCCCTACCATGACCTCGACCTCTTGCCTTGGCTGGTGGTACTGGTGGCTGTCTATCTTGCCCGGTAGTACGAGTCCTCACCATCTGTGAGAGAATGAAACAACAGATATTTAGTTACTAGAATCAACAGATTCGCACGACAAAAGTTCAAGAATGTGGAGTTTCCTAAGTGTTCTGCAGCCTCTTGAACATAAGTACATACGTCTCCGTATCGATCCGCAAGACTCTAGTAAACTTGCTCATGAATCGTGAGACCTATGTAACCTAGGCTCTAATACCAACTTGTCACAACCCAAATCCTGACCCGTCATGATGGCGCCTATCTTGGTACTAGGCAACCGACCTTTCCAAAACACTTTCAAAATTTTACAGAAATGAATTAAGACATTTAAAATAACCGGAGTTTTTCATAAAACGGGGGTAAAACCCAAATAAAACATAAGTGCGAAAAAAATAGCCCGACATCGGGGTGTCACTAAGTCACGAGCATCTAACAACCAATCTAGAAAATAGAGTCTACTACAGTTTGTGCCAAATGCTAATACAAGTGAGAAAAAGATAATAAGAAAGGAGAAACAAGGACTGTGGACGTCGGCAGCTACCTCGTAAGTCTCTGATAATCACCTCACGCGCGAACTCAACGACCGCCAGAACCGTCCACACCTGGATTTGCACATGAAGTGCAGGGTATAGTATGAGTACAACCAACTCAGCAAGTAACATTTTTAAATAAGGAACTGAGAAGTAGTGACGAGCTATAAAAATATAGATCATTTCAAAAGTTTTCAGTAAAGAGTGAACATGCTTTCAAATCTAGTGGTATAAGTCAAATAGGTTCGAGCTCAAGTTAAATAGATATGAATCTTCCAGAAATTTCCCAACAACAACAGATAACAACTAAGTGCAACAATAAATAAAAGCAAGTACAACCTCTCTAGGCAACCTGATCCATATACCTCATAGCTCACAGCTCGGCACTCAGGCCCTACCTCAGTCACTAACCTCTCCAGCCCCTCGGGCTCACAGAATATCATAACAATCAGCCCAAGCAGAAAATACAATAAGTATTAACAAGAAATGAGAGGAAACTGAGATATAACACACAAGTAAGACTGTGACTGAGTACAAGATAGCAATTAGCAGTCAATTCAACAAGTATATGACCGCTGCGGGTCCTAACAGTGATATCATATGGCCTAAGCATGGTTTCTAACATGAAAGGCACTTAATTTCTCAAAGACAAGGAAAACAAGTGATAACAATGGCTATTCGACTTTACAGTCCCACGGGACGGACCAAGTCACAATCCCTCACGGTGCACGCCCGTCCGCCCGTCACCTAGCATGTGTGTCACCTTCAAATATTCACATTATACAAATTCTCAGAGTTTCATACCCTCAAAACCAGATTTAAGACTGTTACTCACCTCAAACCGAGCAAATCTCTACTCCGAAATGCCTTTGCCTCTCAAATCGGCATCCAAATGTCCCGAATCTAGCCACAAGTAGAACAATACAATCAATATAGGCTAAAGGGATCAATTCCACAAGAAAAGTACTAAATTATAGCCAAAATTTTGAAATTGGCCTGAACCCGGCCCCCGGGCCCATGTCTCGAAATCCGACAAAAGTCACAAAACCTGAAAGCTCATTCATTCACGAGTCTAACCATACCAAATTTACTCAAATCCGATAACAAAATCCTATTCAAAACCTCAAAATCCCGACTCAAGAGTTCTTCCTTTTTTTCCCAATTTCTCACCCCAAATCACAAATTAGATGATAAAATTAAAGATTAAATAATGGGATTTAACCAAAATCAAGTAAGAATCACTTACCCCAATCAACTCCACGAAAATTCCTTCAAGAATCGCCCAATTCCTTGTTCTCTAGCTCAAAATATGCAAAAATGGGTTCAAACCCTCATTTTTGAAATTAATACTACCTGCCCAGATATCCTTCATTACGATCGTGGAACATTCCTCGCGATCGCGAAGCACAACTATGCTGCCCCACATTTTACTCTACGCGAACTCGGAATCACCCACGTGATCGCGGATCACTGCCTCTCATACCTACGCGATCGAATCCTGTCTCATACGATCGCATAGAGCATTGGCCACACCTCCCCTCTGCTCAAATCCTTCCACGTGAACGCGACCTTAGCCACACGTTCGCGAAGCACATCTTCGCACACATATGTGATCGTTTCCCTAATCCTGCAATCGCATAGAACAAACTCACCTCTACCCCAAATAAGCTTACGCGATCGCGAATGAATCCCTGCGATCGCGTACAAGGAAACCAGAACCTGCTGAAACTAGAATTTCATCTATCAAACCAAGTCCAAAAATGATCCGTTAAGCATCTGAAACTCACCCGAGGTCCCCGGGAACTCAACCAAACATACCAACCAATCCTAAAATACCATAAGAACTTAGTCGATCCTTCGAATCACTCAAAACACCATCAAAATACCAATTACACCGGATTCAAGCCTAAAGAACTTCTAAACTTTCAAATTCCACAAACGATGCCGAAACCTACCAAACCACGTCCGATTGACCTCAAATTTTGCACACAAGTCAAATTCAACATTACAGACCTATTCCAACTTCCGGAATCAAAATTTGACCCCGATATCAAAAAGTCAACCCCCCAGTCAAACTTCCCAAAATTCGACTTTCGCCATTTTAAGCCTAAATTAGCTACAGACCCCAAATTCACAGTCCAGACACGCTCCTAAGTACAAAATCACCCAACGGAGCTAACAGAATCGACGGAACTCCATTCCGGAGTCGTCTTCACACACTTCCAACTACGGTCAAAATCCTGAGACTTAAGCTTCTGTTTTATGGACTAAGTGTCCCAAAACACTCCGAAACCAAAAACAAGACCTCTCGGCAAGTCACTTAAGCAAAAACAGATACGGAAAAAATAGTAAATAGAATATCGGGGCTAATACACTCAAAACGACTGGCCGGGTCGTTATAACTTATTAGTCGTACTTATTTTAGCTATTAATAATTTTAAAATATATTTGTTGATTTTCTCATCTTTATAGTTGAACATTTTAGTACAATGTCACGAATCATCTCATATTTATGTTATTTTATTAATAAAATCTTATATAATTCTGTCTTACTAGGATTAAAGAAATATTTGGAGCACAAATTCTATATTTTGTGCTATGAAGACTTTATGAAGAAAAAAAACCGAAACAACTCGAAGACCCGAAAAATCCGAGAAAACCCGAGATTTAAAAACCCCACTTTTATTGGTTTGGGTTGGTCTTTAGATTTAATAACCCGATATAATTGGTTTGATTCGGTAATTAGAAAATCCGAACTGACCCGAATTATGTACACCCCTAGACTCATGTCATCCATCTTTAATCAGAGATATAAAATTTGAAACCTAGACATAAAAAAGTTTTAGTAGGGAGTGCTTTAGATATTGCGGCACGAATCCAAATTAGTCGAACTTTTAAAACAGACATTGAACACCGAATTGAAAAACAAGAAAACAAAGTAGAAGAAACCGAATTAGTCGATGTACTTGTCATGTAGTAAAAGTGAATTGTCTGAAAGTGAGAGGAAATGAGTGTGCATGTTCAGTGTAGGGTGAACTACGGACATGGGTTCAGTTCAGACCCTTTGGGACCATTGAAAACTTTGAGAGACACTTGCCTATATTATGAGGACCTTTCTTTCTTTCAAAACAAAGCATTGACAGCACATCCTATAAACCTTGTTATCAATGTCATGTATGCATCTTCTTAAAGCTTCATCTCTTATTTCCTTTACAACCTTTCCTTAAATAGCACCTTCCAAACTTTTTATTTTATTTTAGACTTTTTCACGATAATACAAGGTCGCCCGATGCACAAGTATCTCGCATTCACGCAGGGTCCGAGGAAGGACTGTATACTCCAAGGGGTATGATGTAGACAGCTTACCCTGATGCAAGTATTAGTGATTGTTTCCATGGTTCGAACCCGTAATCTATAGGTCACATGGAGACTTTTTCACTACAATGATGTCTGTAAATACTTTCATGTGCTTGTCTCCATAATATTTACGCCCTGCAATACATGTACCTTGTCAGTATGTCTCTCTGTGTTTTTAGCACACCTTACCTCGCTGATCGTTCCCTAACTCGTCGAGAAAACGCCTTTTAAAATACTGGTTGAAAGTAATAGGCTAATGGCTATCACATTTTATCAAGCTGGACTAAAAGCAGAAATGGGTACGTGGTATTGTTCGGTCATGAGGGACACTGTGTGGGCTTGAATTCACTTGCAGGGCCAAGAAAGATTTGTCCTAAAGTATGATATCCATTCTCATGCTTCGTTTTTAAACAGTGACCAATTTGAGATTAGATATCTTGACTTTCAGTCTACTGCGGACCCAAGAGAAAAATCCAAATATTATGTGACTGCTCAATAGCAACCATCTCTTTATAAATCCAAAAAAAAACTTATTAAAAAAACTTATCCTAAAAATTAAAAGCCACATTAAATAAATCGACAATCTAACATTCTACAAATAGATGATGTAGCTTAATGAAATCATAACTCCACCTCATACCGCTTATTAAGCGCAAGTTCTTAATTCCAATTTCCATCTAATGTATAAACCTCTTCAACGACTTCCTTCTCTATTGTTCACAAGCCCATCATCATGAAAAGGAAAAATTAAAAGAAATTTCATAAATAACTAGTAGTAATAATTTTCTATTCTCTTTCTTTTTTAAGTTGTCAACGTAACAACTATGTCACAATGTCAAATTAGTTAGGAACACATCCCAATAAGTTGAATGTTAAAGGGAGAGTATAAAAGTGAAATTAGCTAGCCATCTAGGAGTTGGAGTTATCGGATTAACCCAGTAACTTTTGCTTAGACTTTATATATTTTAAAATATATATATATATATATATAAATATTTATTCGTGAACCTAGTAACTAAAATAAATTAGGGTTAACTCAATATATGAACTTCAAATTTGGACTCCACCTCTCCCCGGTATTTCGTAAATTATTACTCTCTTAGGAAGACAATACTTTCTCATATGGGTGGAGTTTCCCATTTCACCAAACCAGGTAAGCATTTACGACAAGAGCAACTAATAAGGTGACATCTTCACTGTGCATTTATGGCAAACTAGATATTTTAGCAATCTAAATGGTCCAACTGCTTTGGGGACATTGGCAAACTTGTGGCTGGAAATAGAAGTTATACACACTAATAATTGACTTATATTTGGGGCTTATCCACCAAAATTGTGGCTGGAAATTGAAGTTATACACAGTAATAGTTGACTTACGTTGAGGCTTTTTATACAAATGTTCGAGGGTCCGTCTGAAATCGCCAAAAATTGCGTTACACAAGAATCAGAGATTGTTATATCAACAACAAAGATATAGCATCTTTAGGAAAAGGGAAATAAGACAAAATTTCTAGGAAAAAGAATCAGAGAGCAACGAAGATGCTCAAAGAAGTTGTACAGTAGCATTTTGTCCTTTGACTTCCTATGTCAGAACTCAGAAGGACAGAACAACAGTTTGAAAGCAATTTAGTATTTTAATTTGGATAATTTGTTTTCTACATGAGACAATTTAAGTCCTCTAAATCTTTGTGTGTGTGCAAAGTGTGATGAACTTGAGAGTTTAACTTATTAAAGTCCTTACCTGAAGAGCTAATATATACAAAGATCAAAAGGTTCAAGCTAGCTAGTATATTGAAATTGATTCTCTTCACCTTTTATTATATGGAGTAATTAATAATAATAACGAGTTTTTTTTGAGTTTCTGGGCACGTATCGTATGTGCACAAAAACTAGTACTCACTTTGTGTAGTTCCTTTAAAAATAGCATGCCGAGACAAATGAATTAATAAGTCTAATTTGATGCATACAACTGTAGGCAAGCCCCATAAATCCTGAATTTACACAATATTCTATGAATAACAAATGTAGGCAAGTCCCATAAATCCTGACTTTTGCCCAATGATATAAGAATAAATATAGGCAGGCCGCATAAATCCCTAATTTTAGCAAAATGTTATATGAATAACGGGAGGCAAGCCCCATAAATCCTAAGTTTTGAACTCATAACAGTCTCTGTTTGGGAATATTCTAATCTAGTTTGGTTGATGAAGTAAAATTTGGGCCGATTGAGTTGATTTTTAGGGAAAGTGCACAAACAGCCATTTGGACTGCTATTACGCGATTAACTAATATTTATTTTGTCCTAAAAATTAAAGCTAAAAATCTTAATATCAAGATAATTCAGGACATTTATGTCCCTAAAAATTAATCTGAAAAAACTGAAATTCAGAACACAGTGACTAATTCCTAAATGGTAACACTTTAGAATGGCTACCTGGTGTCATTTCTACTTGATTTTTGGAGTGAACTTTTTGGGGGCAAAGTTCAAGGATGACCATTCTTTGGGCTGCTTTGTAAGTTTCAACTTTCAACCAAGGTTTAAAAATTATTTAAAGCTTAGTCAATACTTTCTGCCAAGAACTCATTTCTTTTCACCAGTAATTTACAAATTAACATAGCTCCATCATATATACCTACAGCGATAAAAGTTATACTCTCTCCATTTAAAAAATAATGAATCTTTTATTATTTGGGGAGTCAAATAAAATTTTCTTTGTCCATATTTTTGCAAATATTTAAAAAAAAATTAAAATTGTTAACTATTATGACTTATAATTTTTTTTATATAGTTTCTAAATATATAGATTTTATTTCAAAAGACTTAAAGAATCTACATCCCAATTCACACCGAAAATTAGTCAATTCGACCCTCGTACTCCGAAAAGGTTCAAATAAATTGAGATGGAGGGTTTCACCTTTAAATTGTTGGCTTTAATTATTCTACAAAATAGAGATATACAAGCCTGAAATTTGATTCAAACTTCAGGACTGAACTTTAGACATAATGTCCTAAGTTTTGAGCTGGAAAATAGAACTTCAGGACATATTCAGGAAACTAAAACGGAAAATTCTGAAGTTTGATTTGAAAAACTAAACTTATTGACAATATCTTGAAGTTTTGAACAGAAAAAATTAAACTTAGGACCCAATGTCCTAATGTTTTGAACGAAAAATTTGAACTTAAAGACATATGTGTATACGGTCGAAATAGATTTCGGCCTTAGCACGTCCGATCGAGTTCGAACGATGATTTATCGGAGCAAGATCCCGAATGTGGAACGAACTAACGTCGAACCCGGAAGGCCGATCCGTGTCGAGTTCGATATCATTATCAAGCTCGAATCAAAATCGAACCATGATGCAGAGTAGATCTATCGTTCTGATAATCCAGAGACCAACCAACATTGGCCTCGAATCAATTCGAGGGCTCGAACCAGGATCGGGCTCGAACCAAGATCACGAGTTCGAGCCGAAATCAAGCCCTAACCAAAATCGAGGGTTCTAAGCAGGATCGAGCTCGCAGACAAAAGCCGTTGCAATCCCACTAGAGAGAATCTTGGCAGAGATTATGGAAAAGCTGACTTATCATGAGTCTCCCACTGAATATTTATTTTATTATGCTTAGAGCCAAATCCCTCCACTATAAAAGGGCTTGGTTACCATTTCTGTAGGACAAGTTTTTTCTCAGGCTTACATTGTAATAAAAGTGCTATATTCTTCTACAGTAAAGAATCATTTCTTTCAGATTTCTTAGATTGATTCTATTTGTTGAATCCTAAAATTCATGGTTCCTGATAACCTTATCTATTTTGCATTTTTCCTAATTTATATTTACATTTTTATTTATCCTTGCATTTTGTGTTAAGTTACGTCACATATCCTAGAAACTGCGTATAAATTCAACTTTATCCATTTTTCGGGTAAACAGTTTGGCGCCCACCATGGGGCCGAAAATAATAGTGATCATTTGATACAAATCTGAAAAACACGCCATTGTGCTTTGCACTTATTTCCGAAAACATCTCGAATTTCGGATCAGCCACGAATAACCACCAATCAAATGGCTTCACCGATCGATTACGAAGCCGGCTTTCAAGATGAAACAAACAACTTGGCACCCGGGGCCGGAAGGCCAATTAATGATAGCTTGGCGCCCGAGGCTCGAATCGAAGTATTCGAAATTCGAGCCGGAATACCATTGGATGTCAATTCACAAATAGCCTTGGAGGCGAACCAGCATTCCGAACCGGAAAGAAGCATTCAGGGCGGTACTCGATCCGTAGCCCGAGACACCCAAAATGCGGGGGAAATCGGGGCCAGCTTATGTATGATCTTCGAGATGATACAAGCCCAACAAGTAGCGATAGCTCAGCTACAGAGCCAAACTCGCGCACAAAGCAGGCTGGATTCCAATCCACTTCGAGAAGTCACCCCCAGAACAGAGCCCGCCATAGTGAAATCTAACGAGCAAGAATCGGGGACTACTCTCGGAATTACTAAATTGCTCGAGGAACTCACAAAACGAGTTGAAACCAATGACAAGAGGGTGGAAATGTACAATGCCAGGGTTGATCAAATCCCGGGGGCTCCACCAATGATAAAGGGGCTTGATTCGAAAAAATTCATACAAAAGCCTTTTCCGTCGAGTGCGGCACCGAAGCCAATCCCCAAAAAATTTTGTATGCCCGAAATTCCCAAATATAATGGTACGACCGATCCTAACGAACATGTCACCTCTCACACATGTGCTATAAAAGGCAACGATTTGGAGGACGATGAGATCGAATCCATGTTGTTGAAAAAGTTTGGGGAGACCCTCTCGAAGGGAGCGATGATCTGGTACCACAATTTACTATCGCATTCCATCGATTATTTTGCCATGTTAGCAGATTCGTTCGTAAAGGCACATGCTGGTGCCATAAAGGTTGCAACAAGAAAATCAGACCTCTTCAAAGTAAAGCAAAGGCAAGATGAAATGCTGAGGGAATTCGTATCCCGATTTCAAATGGAACGCATGGAATTACCCCCGGTCACGGACGATTGGGCCGTACAAGCTTTCACCCAAGGGTTGAATGAGCTAAGTTTTACAGCATCATATCGGCTGAAACAAAATTTGATCGAGTATCCAGCGATAACTTGGGCAGATGTACATAACTGATATCAATCAAAAATTAGGGTCGAGGATGATCAGTTGGGAGCTCCGTACGGACCCGTTCATCAGAACAGGACAGTTACTAAAAAACAAAAGGAGATCGACAGAGAACAAAGGTCGAACAGAGACCGATATCGACCGTACGTCACAGATCGGGTGAACAATGATTCAGCACGCAATGCAGTTCGTAACAATCAAAGGATTGATCGAGGACAAAATTCTCGGGGGCTTATGAGTAAGAGTGGCTTCGATAAATATGCTGATCCTATAGAAGCACCTTGATTATCGGAATATAACTTCAGCGTTGGTGCATCCGCTCTCGTGTCAGCAATCGGACTCATCAAAGACACTAAATGGCCTCAACCCATGCAGATCGATCCCGTCTGAAGGAATCCCAATCAAACGTGTGAATATCATGGTACCATGGCCACAGAATGGAAGATTGCAAGAAACTAAGAGAGGAAATAGCTCGCTTGTTTAACAAAGGGCACCTTCATGAATTTCTGAGTGATAGGGCGAAGAACCATTTTAAAAGCAGGGATTTCAGCAAGCAAAACGAGCAAGAAGAACCACAGCACGTCATCCACATGATCATCGGCGGCATCGATACCCCTCAGGGACCAGTACTTAAATGCACTAAAACATCGATGGTGAGGGAAAAGCGATCTCGGACTCAAGATTACGCGCCCATGGAGACTTTGTCCTTTGATGATGAAGATGCAGAGGGGGTTATCCAGCCTCATAACGACGCACTGGTAATATCCGTACTCACAAATAAAACTAAAATTAAGCGTGTGTTAATCAATCCAGGTAGCTCGGCTAATATCATCCGATTGTAGGTAGTAGAGCAGCTCGGTCTACAGGATCAGATCGTACCCGCAACTCTGGCCCTAAACGGGTTCAATATGGCATGTGAAACCACCAAGGGTGAGATAATACTACCAACAAACGTGGCCGGGACCATCCAGGAAATAAAGTTTCACGTGATCGAAGGCGATATGAGATATAACGCCCTTTTCGGAAGGCCATGGATCCACAACATGAGAGTTGTGCCTTCGACCCTACACCAGGCCCTCAAATTCCCGACATCGGGAGGTGTCAAAATGGTGTACGGAGAACAGCCAACCGCAAAGGAAATGTTCTCCATTGACGAAGCTAAACCAATGTCCTCACTTTCACCGATAAAAGGATCGGGCCTGGAAGGAGAACGGGACACCAAATAGCAATCACAGACATCGGCGTCGACCCAGCCAGACAACCAATAAATCGAAGAGGATGATGATCAAAGGGTCCCTCGATCTTTCATGATTCCCGATGACTCCGACGCCACTAAATCAACAATAGAGGAGCTAGAGCAAGTCATATTGATCGAGCACTGGCCCGAGCGAAGGGTATACTTGGGAACGGGGTTGAGCCCCGAACTTAGGAGGAAACTCATTCAATTTCTTATCGATAACATCGATTGTTTTGCATGGTCCCATTTAGATATAACAGGCATCTCGCCGGACATAACGATGCATCGGCTAAGTTTGGACCCCAGGTTCAGACCGGTGAAGCAAAAGAGAAGACCCCAGTCCGAGAGAAAGCACGCATTCATAAAGGACGAGGTAACAAAGCTTCTCAAAGTAGGGTCCATTCGGGAGGTAAAATATCCCGAATGACTAGCCAACGTAGTTGTGGTCCCTAAAAAAGGGAAAAAACTTAGAATGTGTGTGGACTATAAGGATTTGAACAAAGCATGCCCCAAAGATTCCTTTCTGCTGCCCAACATGATCGATGCCACGGCCGGCCACGAGATCCTCACTTTTCTCGATGCCTATTCCAGGTATAATCAAATCCAGATGAACCCGGAGGACCAGGAAAAGAACTTCATTTGTCACCAAATATTGAACGTATTGTTATAATGTGATGCCCTTCGGGCGAAAAAACGCAGGGGCTACTTACCAACGCCTAGTAAATAAAATATTCGAAGAACAAATAGAAAAATCAATGAAAGTTTATATTGATGACATGTTAGTTAAGTCCCTGCGCGCAGAGGACCATTTGACCCATTTGCAGGAAACATTCAAGATTTTAAGAAAATACAACATGAAGCTCAACCCCGAGAAATGTGCTTTCGGGGTCGGTTCGAGCAAGTTCCTCGGCTTCATGGTATCGCATCGGGGAATAGAGATTAACCCCGATAAAATCAAGGCCATCAAAGACATCATCGTTATGGACAGCGTGAAGGCCGTACAAAGGCTAACAGGTCGAATTGCAGCCTTAAGCCGGTTCATCTCAAGATCATCTGACCGAAGTCACAAATTTTTCTCTCTACTCAAAAAGAACAATTTTGCTTGGACCCCGGAGTGCCAACAAGCATTAGAGGAACTAAAGCGATATCTGTCAAGCCCGCCACTACTTCGCACTCCAAAGACAGACGAAAAACTTTGTTTG
The DNA here is from genome assembly GCF_000715075.1 of Nicotiana tabacum. NCBI lineage: Eukaryota > Viridiplantae > Streptophyta > Magnoliopsida > Solanales > Solanaceae > Nicotiana > Nicotiana tabacum. The sequence continues at coordinate 111,631,356 of NC_134091.1, read as the reverse complement.
TACTTGGCAGTATCGGAAGTCGCAGTAAGCGGTGTCCTAGTTCGAGAAGAGCAAGGTACGCAATTCTCCGTTTATTATACGAGTCGAACCTTAGGAGAAGTGGAAACTAGATATCCGCTCCTGGAAAAATTGGCACTTGCACTGATAAACGCCTCAAGAAAGTTAAGGACGTACTTTCAATGTCATCCCATATATGTGTTAACCATTTACCCGCTTCGTAATATTTTGCACAAACCCGAATTATCAAGCCGACTAGCCAAATGGGTTGTCGAACTCAGTGGGTACGATATCTAATATCAAACCCGCATGGCCATCAAGTCTCAAATTTTAGCAGATTTCGTGGCCGATTTCACGCCAACCCTTGTACCCGAAGTCGAAAAAGAACTATTGAAATCAGGTACATCATCGGGGGTATGGATCCTTTTTACGGACGGGGCGTCGAACGTAAAAGGGTCTGGGCTGGGCATAGTTTTGAAACCACCCACGGGTAGCACTATTAGGCAATCTATTAAAACTATCAGGTTGACTAACAACGAGGCCGAGTATGAAGCCATGATTGCAGGTCTTGAGCTAGCTAGAAACTTGGGAGCAGAAGTCATTGAAGCCAATTGCGACTCCTTGCTGGTGGTGAGTCAAGTAAACAAAACCTTCGAAGTTCGAGAAGGTAGAATGCAAAGGTATTTAGATAAACTGCTTGTCACTTTGCACCATTTCAAACAATGGACTTTGCGGTATGTACCACGGGAACAGAATAATGAGGCCGATGCGCTTGCAAATTTGGGGTCGTCGGTCGAGGTAGATGATTCGTGGAATGTTGTTCAACTTTCGAGATCGGTAATCGAAGAAGGTCACGCCGAAATAAATTCTACAAGCTTAACCTGGGATTGGAGAAACAAGTATATTGAATACTTGAAGAGCGGAAGACTCTCATCGGACCCTAAGGATTCCAGAACCCTACGGACTAAAGCTGCTCGATTCACGTTGGCTTCGGACGGAACGTTGTACCGAAGAACATTCGATGGACCGTTGGTAGTATGCTTGGGTCCGGCAGATACCGATTATATCCTACGGGAAGTGCACGAGGGTACTTGCGAGAATCACTCTAGAGCCGATACGCTAGTTCGAAAAATAATCAGAGCAGGGTATTATTGGATCGATATGGGCAAAGATGCGAGGAATTTGTTCGTAAATGTGACAAATGTCAAAGGTTCGCACCGATGATCCACCAACCCGGAGAACAACTCCACTCGGTCCTATCCCCATGGCCATTCATGAAATGGGGAATGGATATCGTCGGCCCTCTGCCATCGACCCCAAGTAACACCAAATTCATTTTATTTATGACTGACTATTTTTCTAAATGGGTTGAAGCGCAGACGTTCGAGAAAATAAGAGAGAAAGAAGTTATAAACTTTATTTGGGATCATATCATATGCCGATTCGGGATTCATGCTGAAATAGTATGTGGCAATGGAAACTAATTCGTTGGCAGCAAAGTAACAAGATTCCTCGAAGACCACAAGATAAGAAGGATACTATCGACGCCATACCACCCTAGTGGGAATGGGCAGGCCGAATCAACAAACAAAATTGTCATTCAAAACTTAAAGAAGAGGTTGAATGACGCTAAAGGGAGATGGAGAGAAATCCTGCCCGAAGTCCTTTGGGTATATCGGACAACGTCAAAATCCAGTACGGGGGCAACCCCATTCTCCTTAGTATATGGGTCTGAAGCATTGATACCAGTCGAAGTTGGTGAACCCAGTGCCAGATTTTGATTCGCGATGGAAGAATCAAATAACGAGGCTATGAATACAAGCCTTGAACTATCGGACAAAAGACGAGAAGCTGCTCTCGTCCAATTGGCCGCCCAAAAGCAGCGAATCGAAAGATATTATAATCGAAGAACCAAGCTCTGCCATTTCAAGCCTAGGAACTTAGTGTTGAGAAAAATTACCATCAATTCCCGAAATCCGAACGAAGGGAAACTAGGACCGAATTAGGAAGGACCATATCAAGTGCTCGAGAACATCGGAAAGGGATCGTACAGGCTCGGCATTATAAATGGAAAATAGCTATCAAGCAGCTAGAATGTATCACATCTAAAACGGTACTACTGCTAAGGTACAACCTTTCTATATTCGTTTATATCTCAAAACTGACCCCCGCAGAAGTCCGAATAAGGGCTAAGACGGATCTCTCGCTTGAAAGCACGCGTTACACTTTTTTTCTCTTAGACCGATTTTATCCTAGATGGGTTTTTCGGCAAGGTTTTTAATGAGGCAACCATTGATCGTGCAGCATTTACAACAATGTCTAAGCTTTCGCAAGGAAGTTATTTCACAACAATAGGGTTCCAATAGGAAAAATTGTAAGAGCCAAATGGTCGAAGCGAACCATGCTCATATAGATTGGCCCGAACCCAGGCGTGTAATAACGTGCAAAGAAAGTTCACTTCTTTATCAGCATCTTATATCCAAGGAAAATTCCTCTATTTTGAGATTTATTATGCAATCAGAATTAAGATAAACTCGACGACTAAGCCTACGGGCTATTTTTATTTCGAGGTCGAGCAAACACTCACTCGACCATTACGCCTACGGGCTACATTACTTCGAGTTCGAATCATTCACTCGATTAAGCCTACGGGCTATTTTTATTTTGAGTTCGAGCAAACACACGCTCGACCATTACGCCTACGGGCTACACTACTTCGAGTTCGAATCATTCACTCGACTAAGCCTACGGGCTATTTTTATTTCAAGTTCGAGCAAACACTCACTCGACCATTACGCCTATGGGCTACATTACTTCGAGTTCGAGCTAACACTCACTCGACCATTACGCCTACGGGCTACACTATTTCGAGTTCGAATCATTCACTCGACTAAGCCTACTAGCTATTTTTATTTCGAGTTCGAGCAAACACTCACTCGACTATTATGCCTACGGGCTACATTTCTTCGAGTTCGAGCTAACACTCACTCGACCATTACGCCTACGGGCTACACTACTTCGAGTTCGAATCATTCACTCGACTAAGCCTATGGGCTATTTTTATTTCGAGTTCGAGCAAACACTCACTCGACCATTACGCCTACGGGCTACATTACTTCGAGTTCGAGCTAACACTCACTCGACCATTACTCCTACGGGCTACACTACTTCGAGTTCGAATCATTCACTCGACTAAGCCTACGGGCTATTTTTATTTCGAGTTCGAGCAAACACTCACTCGACTATTACGCCTATGGGCTATATTTCTTCGAGTTCGAGCTAACACTCACTCGACCATTCCGCCTACGGGCTACACTACTTCGAGTTTGAATCATTCACTCGACTAAGCCTACGGGCTATTTTTATTTCGAGTTCGAGTAAACACTCACTCGACCATTACGCCTACGGGCTACATTACTTCGAGTTCGAGCAAACACTCACTCGACTATTACGCCTATGGGCTACATTTCTTCGAGTTATAGCTAACACTCACTCGACCATTACGCCTACGGGCTACACTACTTCGAGTTCGAATCATTCACTCGACTAAACCTACGGGCTATTTTTATTTCGAGTTCGAGTAAACACTCACTCTACCATTACGCCTACGGGCTACATTACTTCGAGTTCGAGCTAACACTCACTCGACCATTACGCCCACGGGCTACACTACTTCGAGTTCGAATCATTCACTCGACTAAGCCTACTGGCTATTTTTATTTCGAGTTCGAGCAAACACTCACTCGACTATTACGCCTACGGGCTACATTTCTTCGAGTTCGAGCTAACACTCACTCGACCATTATGCCTACGGGCTACACTACTTCGAGTTCGAATCATTCACTCGACTAAGCCTACGGGCTATTTTTATTTCGAGTTCGAGCAAACACTCACTCGACCATTATGCCTACGGGCTACATTACTTCGAGTTCGAGCTAACACTCACTCGACCATTACGCCTACGGGCTACATTACTTCGAGTTCGAATCATTCACTCGATTAAGCCTACGGGCTATTTTTATTTCGAGTTCGAGCAAACACTCACTCGACCATTAAGCCTACGGGCTACATTACTTGGAGTTCGAATCATTCACTCGATTAAGCCTACGGGCTACACTACTTCAAGTTCGAATCATTCACTCGACTAAGCCTATGGGCTATTTTTATTTCGAGTTCGAGCAAACACTCATTCGACCATTACACCTACGGGCTACATTACTTCGAGTTCGAGCAAACACTCACTCGACTATTACGCCTATGGGCTATATTTCTTCGAGATCGAGCTAACACTCACTCGACCATTACGCCTACGGGCTACACTACTTCGAGTTCGAATCATTCACTCGACTAAGCCTACTGGCTATTTTTATTTCGAGTTCGAGCAAACACTCACTCGACCATTATGCCTATGGGCTACATTACTTCGAGTTTCGAGCTAACACTCACTCGACCATTACGCCTACGGGCTACACTACTTCGAGTTCGAATCATTCACTCGACTAAGCCTACGGGTTATTTTTATTTCGAGTTCGAGCAAACACTCACTCGACCATTACGCCTACGGGCTACATTACTTCGAGTTCGAGCTAACACTCACTCGACCATTACTCCTACGGGCAACACTACTTCGAGTTCGAATCATTCACTCGACTAAGCTTACGGGCTATTTTTATTTCGAGTTCGAGCAAATACTCACTCGACCATTACGCCTACGGGCTACTTTTATTTCGAGTTCGAGCAAACACTCACTCGACCATTATGCCTACGGGCTACATTACTTCGAGTACGAATCATTCACTCGACTAAGCCTACGAGCTACTTTTATTTCGAGTTCGAGCTAACACTCACTATTTTTATTTTGAGTTCGAGCAAACACTCACTCGACCATTACGCCTACGGGCTATATTTCTTCAAGATCGAATCATTGACAACTAATAAGCCTAAAGGGCTACATTGCCCTAAGTTTGGGTAAGTGCTCGCTCGGTTACAGAGGCTACGAAGTCCAAATTTGATTAAGTTGTTTAAATCATTGTGAAAACATTCATAAGGCGTGAATAAAGTCCTCGCAAGACAGGAAACAAAAACAGAAGCAAGTCGGCAAAAAGGGAGATATGTCTATACACAAATTTATCTGCATGGGGGATTACAACGTAAAAACTAAGAACTAAACTTCTAGACCAGGAGCGGTCTCTTCTTTATTAAGCTCCCCCCCCCCCCCTTCGGATCTACTCTTTCTCCCATCGTGATCGTCATCGCCATCAGAAACCAGAGCTTCAGCATCGGCTTCGAGCTCTTTGGCCCTTTTTATCTCTTCAGGGAGATCAAAGGCACGAGCATGGATCTCCTCTAGAGTTTCCCTTCTGGATCGGCACTTAGCAAGTTCGGTGACCCAATGCGCTCGAATATCGGCGGACTCGGCTACCTCTCTTGCCTGGACTTGGGCAGCCTCAACATCAGCCCGATAGACGGCCACGAGCGCATCTGCATCGGCCTTTGCCTTTTCGGCATCGGATTCGGCCTTGGCAAGTATAGAGGCCAACCGAGCCTCAAGCTCCTCAATTCTTCTTGCTTGAACCAGGCCTTTTTCCTTTATTTTCTGAAGTTGGGTTTCGGACGAGGATAACTGGGCTCGAGCAGTCTCTTTTTCTGCAGCAAAGCGGTCCATACCTTCTTTCCACCACAAGGACTCCGTTCTTATCACGTCGACCTCCTCACGAAGCTTCCCGATCATCTCAATTTTTTGCTGCAGCTGTGAGACCGAAATATTAGCTATCGTTCCGGTATCAAGCCCATAGGCTTTCAAAAACATCATTACCTGCTCAGACAAATCGGTCTGATCTCGATAAGCCTTGGCCAGCTCAGCTCGGAGGTCTTTTATTTCCTCCTCTCCCTGCCCTAAGGAAAGTCTAAGGGAGTTCCTCTCGTCAGTAGCCTATTGTAGGTCAGCCGCGTATCGATGCAGCTCATTCTGGGACCGAGAACATTGTTCTCGATGAACTGCCACTGCCTACAAAGAAACAAGAAGCAAAATTAACGAAAAATGAACATAAAGATAGTACCGACAAAATAATTTTAAAAGCTCACCTGATTCAAAGCCTGCCGCAATCCGTGAAAAAGATCCGATTCATCACCAGCACCAGCAACGTCCTCAATGCCGATAAACAAGTCACGAAAGGGATCTTCTTCATCGTGAGGCATGTCTAGATCGAGGGCTCCCAAAGCTTGATCTTCCCGAATCACCCTTGCAGAAAAAGCGGGAAAGGTAGGCGAATCCTCAATCGCTGCTTCCCCAAATTACTCGCCTGGAGTGTTCCCCTCGGTTCGAAGGGGTTCAAGGGGCTCTTCGATCATATCCCCTGCCGGTTGACTCCGATGAGATGCGTCTTCGATATCCGATAGTTCGGGGACTCTACCCGAATCTTTCTCCGGTATATCATCAGTTCGAGGCGGAGCCTCATAGAGCATCATCGATCCAGCCGGTGATGAGGCATCGATGGTTCTCTTCGTTCGGACAGCCAGCGCGGACTCATCGTTCTCTTCTTCTTCTTCTTCATCTTCATCGCTTAGACGCAGAACGCATTCCACGGTCAAAGGAATAACATTCTTGTTCGGTTTACGAGCCGTCCTCTTCTTCGGTTTTGGATATTCGGGAACCGAGGCTCTCTTCCTTTTATTTTCCTTCACCGGCTTTGGGACAGAGGCCGAAATTTTCTCCTCAGTGGATAAGGGCCTCAAGACCGCGTCTTTACCCAAACCTGCATATGGGAAACCTAATAAACATATTTTAAAAACCGCCTCATTCGGATCATCAGAGTCCGAGAAATGTGCTTACCGTGATATTTGGCCTCCCACCGACCCTTTGACAAATCACACCATGAGCGCTCGGCGTATGTGGAGGTCGAAACAAGGGCTCGTACCCAGTTCATGAGATCGGGAACTACTCCGGGCATCCAGGGAACAGCTACATCATGAGAAAAAAAAGAAGAAGAGGAGGAGTGTCGATAAGAGAATAAATAAAAGAACAAAATAGAAGCAACGGCAAGATCACACTTACGTTTCATATTCCACTCCTCGGGAAAGGGCATCTTTTCAGTCGGAATCAGGTCCGAAGTCCTTATTCGAACGAACCTGCCCATCCAACCCCGGTCCCTGTCCTCATCAATACTTGAGAACAGAGCCTTGGTAGCCTGACACTGGAGTTTTATTAACCCTCCTTGAAAAAGTCGAGGACAGTACAATCGGATAAGATGATCGAGGGTGAACGACATCCCCTCGATTTTGCTCACAAAATATCGGATCAGGATAATGATCTGCCACAAAGAAGGATGGACCTGGCCTAGGGTTACCTAATATTGTCGACAGAAGTCAATAATGACGGAATCGAGGGGACCTAAAGTGAAAGGGTAAGTATACACATTCAAAAACCCTTTCATGTAAGAAGTGATATCTTCGTCAGGGGTAGGAATTATTATTTCTTTTTCACCCCAATTGCAATCCTTCTTTAGCTGATCGAGGTGCTTCTCGGTTATCGAACACATATACCTCGATACCGGCTCACACCGGCTAGGGACCGATGAACCTTTATCGACCTTAAAATCTGAAGTAAGGACACACGCCCCGGGAACACACTACTCAAGCCGTGGTTCTGCCGGTGTCTCGTCGGCGGCACACTGTGAAGATGAAGCTTTCTCTTTCTGAGGAATGGTTTGCGATATTTTGTCCATTTTCGAATTCAAAGGTGAGGAATAGAAGAAAGTGACAAAGATTTGGTAGAATTGAAAAGGGGTTTTTTGCGGAAAGAAATCACAGATTTACTAGTAAGTTGGAGAGTACGAAGAAGAACTAAGGGAAATTTGGAAGATAGAAGATGTAAAAGTGGTAAAAGATAAAAGAAAGGGTTATTTATAGGTTCAAGCGATGGCGGTTTAGTATCAGCAGTGGACGACCACCGCCTGGCATGCATTAAATGCCTTGAAAGACTAAACCGACGGGACAACTACCAGATGCGTCATGGTCGAACCCGATGGAAACAGGATATAATCCGATCGAGCTATAAAAAAAAAAAAAATCATATCGTTTCTCGCCACATTCTTTCTGAGAAACGAGGGGACTATCTGTATACGGTCGAAATAGATTTCGGCCTTAGCACGTCCGATCGAGTTCGAACGATGATTTATCGGAGTAAGATCCCGAAGGTGGAACGAACTAACCTCGAACCCGGAAGGCTGATCCGTGTCGAGTTCGATATCATTATCAAGCTCGAATCAAAATCGAACCATGATGCGAAGTAGATATATCGTTCTGATAATTCAGAGACCAACCAACATTGACCTCGAATCAATTTGAGGGATCGAACCAGGATTGGGCTCGAACCAAGGTCACGAGTTCGAGCCGAAATCAAGCCCTAACCAAAATCGAGGGTTCTAAGCAGGATCGAGCTCGCAGACAAAAGCCGTTGCAATCCCACTAGAGAGAATCTTGGCAGAGATTATGGAAAAGCTGACTTATCATGGGTCTCCCACTGAATGTTTATTTTATTATGCTTAGAGCCAAATCCCTCCACTATAAAAGGGCTTGGTTACCATTTCTGTAGGACAAGTTTTTTTTCAGGCTTACATTGTAATAAAAGTGTTATATTCTTCTACAGTAAAGAATCGTTTCTTTCAGATTTCTTAGATTAATTCTATTTGTTGAATCCTAAGATTCATGGTTCCTGATAACCTTATCTATTTTGCATTCTCCCCAATTTATATTTATATTTTTATTTATCCTTACATTTTGTGTTAAGTTACGCCACATATCCTCGGAACTGCGTATATATTCAACTCTATCCATTTTTTGGGTAAACAATATGTCTTGATGTTTTAAACTGAAAAACTGAATTTCATGATAAAATATTCTAAAATTCTGAATTAAATGCTGAACTTCAAGATACTGTGAGTTTTGAACTAAAAAGAACTTCGGGATAAAGTGGCTAGAAGTTTTGAATTGAAAAACTAAACTTTACCCTGAAAATTGAACCTTGTCCTAAAGTTCGAGGAAGCGAGAAGAAGTAGCATCTGCCCCCTTTTTTCATGTTATGGCTAATCACTAAATAATTAGGAAACGCGGGTAAAATTTAAATAGCAGTCAGTAAAAGTGGTTACCTGGTAATATTTGATATTTCCTCATTTTTGGGGGTCTTTTTCAGTCCGTTTGGGTAGTTTAAATATGCCGCTGAAGGGGTTTACATATTTGGATTAGAATAGTTCTCCAAAAACAGCAAATATTCGATTTTTACTACTAAACTTTGCTTTTGCAAATTAAACCAATTTTATTAATCAAAAATCATAATTGTTACTCAGTTGATTAGTTGAGGCGTATTCAAAGACTTGGTCTTCGGGTCAAGTAAGTTGATTCTTCGGCTAATTTGACTTGACTTAATTTTTGTTATTAACCCATTCACAATTGATTAATGAGTAATTCTAGAGTTACTCTTATAAATATTCTTTTGTTTTATAGCATTGCTCTCGCTAAGCTGCTTATAAAACAAAAGTACTCCAACTGTACAAGTAAAAGGAAATTTCTACAAGTGCAAACCACTAAAAATAGTCGACACCATTCACAAGTATCTTAATTATCCACCCCAGGCATAGAATACTTTTTTTTAACACTGCGGAAAAGGAAAGAAAAACCAACACTAACCTTTGTTTCTTTAAATAATAAAACTTTAATTATGTCAAAATTGGACCACTAGTATTGGTAGGTCACTGGTCTTTCTCATTGACTAGAATTCTGCTGAGATTAATTTATACCATAATTGTGGTACTATTCTATCTTATATTGAGGATGGAATAATAATTTTTGGTATTAACGAAAAATACCCTTTTTCAAGGCTTGTTTCTCTAAGTTCAGTAAAAGATCCATTGTTTGAATTGAAACTAAAAGTTTATCTCAACTTATCTAGCATACATCAAACACATATTTTATATTATACTTTGTATATTTTATTTTTTATCCCATAAACGAACCATCTCTAAATAAAAATATATTGATTAAATAATTTTATTTCTACTTAATTTTTTCATTATAATCTCAACATTATAATTCCCTATTATAACTTGTTCCGCAGTCAAACGACCCAAAAGGGTTCATAGCTAGGGACTCTTGAGTGGAGTGTTTGAAGGCCAAACAGGAAAAAAGGCCAAATCCTTTATGAGATTGAGACTTTTGAACAGCTAAAGTTGTTGGACATATATCACTCTCTTCTTAGGGCCATCAAAATCTTTCACAGACTGTTCATCTCTTTGTTCTCCCACCTTGTTGCTTACAATAATAGAGCATCTAAAAAGATAACTGAAAGAAAAAATAGACACTGAAAAGAAAAAAGAAGAATTTAATAAATGGAGGATTATTGTAGAGGTGTTCTTCTTTCTATTTTGGGTAGTAGTAGCTTCAAATATTTCAATAAATAGAAGTTAATAATACTTTAAATTGAGAAACAGAGAAAACATCAGCAATTTCTTTTTAACCATGTCTCTATTGTTAGCCCAAAAGAAATAGGAATTGTAGAAGAAATTAGTATATATACGCAGACATAAAAGAAAGATTACCGGAAATTAAAAGGAAAGTAAATATCACATGTATACACTCCAGCGGGAGCTCTTCGTAATTAAGACAAGACAAAAGTACTAATAAAAGTTGTGGTAGAGCGGTAAGTATTCCTTTACTTTTAATCAGAGGTCTCGAGATTGTTAGGGAATGTTTATCTCCTAATGTGTAACTTTCTGACGCCAATTCAAATTTAATCGAATTTCAATACAAATATTAAATACCGATTCAGAAATTAAAAAAAAAAAAGAAAAAAAAAAAGAAGACAATACAAAAGTAGTAAAAGGAAGAGGTCCAATTAGATGGTAAGAGACCTCTTTTGACCTTATCATCACTAGAAGTGTTCAATTGTGTGTGTAACTACTCAAAAATCTTTTATCTTTACATGTGATGCAAATACAAAATCATCCAAATGATATGATGCAATTCACTTTAGATATTTGAATCAAGAAAGAAAATTTTAGAAAGATCCAAATAACCAGACGTAAACCAAGACACTCGAGACACTATCATCATCCATATCTTTTTACACTAACTTCATCACCGATTTTTGTCCCCTTTTTCTGCAAAATCAAGAAATGGAAACTCCTCTTTCCATACATATAAAATACACAATTTCTAATCATTAACCCCCAAAAAAAAAAGCAAAAGAAAGAAAATATGTTGATCAATACAACAAGAATTTAATCTTAACATTTTACATAAATAAAAACACTACGTAACTTTTTGCTATCTGTCTAAGTCTTGATCGTCAGAGGTATTCAACACATGTAGATCCTGGTGAGAGATAGTTATACTCGATGAAATAGTTAAAATGTGAACAAACGAATTCAAACGTTACTATTAAAAAAACAAATTTACATAGAAAAGCTAACTTAATGGAGAAACAAAGTGACAAACAAGGAAAGCAGTGGAACAATAGAGATGATGATCAAGGTTCTTGATTCTTGAATAGAGACTGATGAAGAGTACTGATCTCCATAATTAGGACGGTTTTTATAACGATATGGCCACCAAGGCAAGATAGGATCAGGTGGTGGAGGTACTACACCATTTACAAAGTTAGGTGGAGAGTTATAATATGGGAAATTAGAACCACCTGCTGCTGGATTGTTATTATAAGTTGCTGGAGGTGGAAAATAATTAGAACCTTGTGAATATGGAGGAGTTAGAGCTACCGGAGGGTTGTTTCCGGGACCGGTTGGCGGCGGATAACATGGATAAGGGCACTCTTGGCCGGAGGTTCTTGCCGTGAAGTTGAGAACTAGTGGGAAGAAGAGTAGGAGTGAGAGTAGTTTGGGGAGTTTAGGAGCCATGTTGTAAGTAGAAAGAAAACAAATAATGGAAATTAAGAAGAAAAAAAGGGTAGAAAAGAAAAGAAGAGAAGAGAGGTTTTGTGTTTGGGGGTGGTAGGGGCTCTAACAGGATGTAAACCTTTGAGGGTGTTTTTGAAAGCTCAAAAAGAGGTATGAAAAGAAAAGTTATGCAACAAACATAAGAGCAACACTTTTGAGGTTACTTAGGGTTTTCTAGGCGTGATTAGAATTTTGAGTTTATAGTTTGAATTATACCTGTCAAATGGATTGGGTCGACCCACGAACCAGCCTGCATAATCCATTAAAATTAACTTTTTAATTGGTCCATGACCCAAAAAATTCTAATCGGACCAACTCATTAATTTAATGAGTCTGGGCCAGACTATAATATTTTGACCCACTGAACCGGACTGGACCCGAACCTGTAGCTAACCCACGGGTCAACCGGCCCAGACCAGCTAATATATATATATATATTTCAGACAAGTGGTAAAAAATTGAATCCAAACATTGAAGAAAGAATATAGTACCAGACACTATGAGGCGTCTTGTCGAAATAGTCAAATTCCATATGTTTTAGACTATTAGTTATAGAAATAGTCGAATTCCATATGTTTCTCAAGTTTTAATGTTAATAAAGTATAATTTTTCTTTCATTTTTATTCTAACTAGCTTCAAGGACATGTAGTAATTTCAAATTCGTAATTATGTATAAAGTTTGAAATTTTTATCATTTATATGTAGTAATTTCAAGTTCATATATATGTATAAATTTTGATTTTTTTATCATTTATTAGTTTTTAACTTTTTTTTAATTAAATTGAATTCGACCCATTAAGGACAGGGTTAAGGGGTTACAGGTTACGGGTCGCGATCGGGTCAACATGTTTTGATTAACGGGTCAAATCCGGACCGGCTCCTATAAGAAAGTGAATCGGACCAGCCCGGTTAAGAACACCATGGGCCAAGAGTCAATGGGTTCGGGTTCGGGTCCGGGTCAGGTTGACCCATTTAACAGGTCTAGTCTAGTTTGAATTTTATAACGTATAGTTTACTGGATTTTGAATAAATTCTGTCGAAACCGTAAGAGGAACTGCGGCTCCGCTTTCTACTAGTACTATATGTTTAGGTAATTAACTCAAGTACAAGAATTGTGTCTACCATTAGGGGTGTTCATGGGTCGGTTTGGATCGGTTTTTTTCTAAAAAGAAACCAAATCAAGTAAGTCGGTTCTTAAAAAGGCTGGAACTAAACCAAACCAATTAAGTCAGCTTTTTATCGATTCGGTTTTTATCGCTTTTTATTGGTTTTTCGGTATTTTCGGTTATTTATCAAATTATTTTCTTAAATATGAGATATACACTACCAAACACATATTCCGACGACTACATTTTCAACGTAACAATATCAAACCAATTGCTGTTTGAGAAATATATCATTTACCAAGATATATTAATGATAATTGAATCAAATAATGATGAATAATTTAAGTACTCAATTAAAAATTAATTATTTATAACATGTGATAAATTCTTCTACTTAGCAAAAGAAAACTACCAATCAAACTAGAATGTAAAGGCAAAAAATTAGATTATTGTAAAACCAATTAAGTCAGTTTTTTATCGATTCGATTTTTGTCGGTTTTTATTGGATTTTCGGTTTTTTCGGTTATTTATCAAATTTGTTTCTTAAATATGAGACATACACTATCAAATACATATTCCGCCGACTACATTTTCAATGTAACAATATCAAACCAATTGCTACCAAGATATAATAGTGATAATTGAATTAAATAGTGATAAATAATTTAAGTACTCAATTAAAAATTAATTATTTTTAACATGGGATAAATTCTTCTACTTAACAAAAAAAAACTACCAATCAAACTAGAATGTAAAGGCAAAAAATTAGATTATTGTAATAGCAAAGAACTAGACTAAAAATACAAACGACTAATATGTACCATAACATTTATAAACTTTATATAAAAATATACATATTATATACGCATATAAATTTTATCGGACTTAAATTCAATAAAATAACATGGATTATATTTTAAATGTAAGATATATTAGGCCAAATAAATATTATGGGCTAATATAATTGAATTAATTATATAAGTCCAATATATATGGTTTAAATAAATAGGTCCAAATCTATTGGGCTAGCCCATTTAATTGGGCTAAAAGTGATGAACACACTTCACGAAGCCCAAGATGTCATCTTCCTAAAGGCCTAATTCGGTGCCACGTATCAAATGACATGGCACGCCAAATCAAACAAAAGAGCCAATAGGATCATGCCATGCGTCAAAATGACAAGGCATGTCAAGTCAAATTAAAATGCCAATGAAACCGCGCCACGTGTGCAAATGACATGTTTTGGCCAATCAAATGCGGTCTTGTCACTCTTCAATCTGATTGGTCAGAAAAAGTTTGTTCTTATCATAATTCTTCCCTCCCACAACTATAAATAAGGGTCTTCATAACTCAGAAAAGACACCAGAAGTTATAACAAGAAGCAAGCGAGAGCTCGTGGATCAAACACCGCAAAATTCTCTACAAATTTCAAGGTTCATGCAATCAAGTTCAAGTTTAAGAAATCAAGTTCAAGCTCAAGAACAAAGAACAAATCAAGATTCAAGGAGTACGAGTTCAAATCAAAGTTCGTGCTAATTGAATTCAAGATCATTTTTCGTGGCAGCAACTACATATTCAAGATCAAGCTCAAAGGCCCTTGAATTTATTTACTATTGAAAAGAAGAATGAGAAGATCCATAGAGATTGTACACTCATATTATTTGAAATTAAATACTACGATTGTTGCAATATTTTTCGGTTTTGTGTGTGTGTGTGTGTGTGTGTGTGTGTGTGTGTATATATATATATATATATATATATATATATATATATATATATATATATATATATATATATATATATATGTGTGTGTGTGTGTGTGTGTGATAATAAATTTAAATAGCTACTTCTATAATCGGTTTGGTTCGGTTTTTTCGGTTATTTTTTGCTTAAAACCAAAACCAAACCAAATTTGATCGGTTTTTAAAATTAAAAACCAAACCTAAAAAGTCTTGATTTTTTTAGTCGGTTTGGTTCGGTTTTCGGTTTAGTTCGATTTTCCGGTTTTTAGTTTGGTTCGATTTTTTTATATCGATAATATCTTCTGAAAATTACAATCGGATTGGCTTTTTCTTATAGAACACTCCAAATAACTATGTTCAAAAGGCAAAAACAAGTAAATTAGATAGTTGGATTATGATTATTGTTGCTGGCTAATTGCCTAGAAATATTTTACAAGTTTGGTAACTACAGTATTAGTTGGTAAACGGAGTCGCAATTTTGAAAATTAGAGGTATTTAAATGCTTATTTCCAGAAGTAGATATTTATATTACGTATTAGAGATTTACGACGAGTTTAAATGTGTGAACCTTCCCGGCCCCATAGCTGAGACGGTCAACCTTTGGGAAAGTGTCAAAGGTTCACACATCACCCAATAATTAAATTCTTCCTCATATAATTAAAAAAAATATCAAAGTGTTATAAATATATTATATTATAGATATTCATTTAGTACTCCGTTGTAAATAAGCTTCCTGAAGAAACTTATTCATATGGGACTCCGCCGTAAATATGTTTATCTATTTAGTACTCTATTGGAAATAAGCTTCTTGAAGAAGCTTATCCTTTCGGTACTCCATTATGGATAAATATTATCCCCGGTAGAAAATTATCTATATCTGGTACAATAGTAGCTTGTACTAGCAGCTTACACAACAACTTTCTTTCTTTTATAAATAGAGAAGATTTCAGTTCATTATGTACATCAGTTTGAAATTGTATAATATATCAATTTCTCTCTATAGTTGTCTTTACTTTACAGTCTTTATTTTATAACACGTTATCAGCACAAGACTCTGTCATCTCGAGCAAATACTTTAAAAGTATCAGAGGTACGAACTTTTTTTTTCTAAATAAATGTCAAATCTTTCTAAACTTGAATTTGTAGCCCTGGATATATCGGGCAAAAGTTACATGTGTTTGGGTGCTTGATGCTAAAATTCATCTTGATGCGATGGGTCTGGCAGACACCGTCAAGAACAAAAATCAAGCATCAAACCAAGACCGTGTCAAAGCAATGATATTCTTACATCATCACCTTGATGAAGGCTTGAAAATGGAATATCTCAGTGTTAAAGATCTAGTCATACTGTGGAATAATTTGAAAGATAGATATGACCACCTGAAGATGGTCGTTCTTCCACATACACATTATGATTGGACTCATCTAAGGCTACAAGATTTTAAATCTATCAGTGAGTATAATTCTGCTATGTTCAGAATTATTTCCCAATTAAAATTATGTGGTGATAATATTACTGATCATGATATGTTGGAGAAAACTTTCACCACTTTTCATGCATCAAATATGCTCCTGCAGCAACAATATCGAGAGATGGGATTCAAAAAATATTCTGAATTTATCTCACATCTTCTTATAGCCGAGTAACATAATGGGCTATTAATGAAAAATCATGAAAGTCGACCTACTGGTTCTTATCCATTCCCTGAAGTGAATGAGACGAACTTCCACCAGGCTAAGCATGGAAGAGTTCATGGCCCCAGTCGTTGTAATGGCCGTGGTCGGGGAAGAAACTCTAATCATGGTAATAATAATGCACCAAAGAACCCTCCTCACCACCAGCAGTGGAAAAGGAAGGAACAAAACCATGAAGTGGTGCAAGCAACAAATGCAGAAAATGCTTGCTATAGATGAAAAGGGCATTGGTCACGTATGTCGTACGCCAAAGCACCTAGTTGAGCTTTATCAAGCTTCCCTAAAGAAGACAGAGAAAAATGCTAAAGCAAATTTTATTTTTGAAGATAATTTAGACTTCATGCATTTGGATATAGCTGATTACTTTGCACTCCCGGAAGGAGAAACAAGTCATGTTATCGGTGATGAATCTGTAGAAATGTGATTTTGTGCGAAAAATAAAATTGAAAGATACAAAACTCGCCTTGTCGCACAAGGATTCTCACAACGACCTGAAGTCGATTTTGATGAAACATATTCACCTATTTTGGATGTCATAACATTTCGATATCTCATCAGTTTAGCACTATATGAAAAAATTGAAATACATCTAATGGATGTAGTTACAGCTTATCTGTACGGTTCACTTAATAATGAAATTTATATGAAAATACCTGAAGGATTTAAAATGCCTGAAGAAAATTTAAAATCTCGGAAAATGTATTCAATCAGATTACAAAGATCTTTGTACGATTTAAAGCAATCTGGACGCATGTGGTATGATCGTCTTAGTGAATATTTGCTGAAAGAGGGTTGCACAAATGATGTTATTTGTCCATGTATTTTTATAAATAAAATAGCATCAGGATTTGTTATACTTGCAGTTTATGTTGATGACATAAATCTCGTTGGAACTCCAGAAGAGCTCCAAAAGACAATTGAATATCTTAAGAAAGAATTTGAGATGGATCTTAGAAAGACAAAACTTTGTGTTGGTTTGCAAATTGAACATTTAGCAGATGGGGTATTTATCTACCAATCTGCCTATACATAAAGGGTCTTAAGACGCATTTACATGGACAAAGCGCACGCATTGAGTACACCAATGGTTGTTCGATCACTTGAAGTGAATAAGGATCTGTTCCGACCTCCAGAAGAGGATGAGGAACTCCTTGGTCCCGAAATACCTTATCTTAGTGTAGTTGGTGCACTTATGTATCTTGCTAATGCTACAAGGCCTGACATAGCATTTTCTGTTAATTTACTAGCAAGATATAGCTCTTCTCCTACACAGAGATATTGGAACGGGATTAAGCATATATTGCTATATTTAAAGGGAATACTTGATATGAGTTTATTTTATTCTAACAAAGGTAGTGCATGTCTTGTTAGTTATGAAGATGCAAGTTATTTATCTGATCCACATAATGCTCGATCTCAAATCGGGTACGTATTTACATATGGAGGTATTGTCATATCATGACGCTCCACAAAGCAATCTATTATTTCTACTTCTTCAAATCATGCCGAGATAATAGCTATTCATGAAACAAGTAGGGAATGCGTATGGTTGAGATCAGTGATTTATTTTATTCAAGAAAAATATGGTTTGGAGTGTGATAAAAGATCCACAATTTTATACAAAGACAATGTTGCATGCATAGCCCAATTAAATGGAGGATTTATAAAAGAAGATAGAACGAATAATGTTCTCTATACTTGTCTTACTTTACGGTCTTTATTTTATAAAATAAATAATGTTCAATAATATATACGGTAAATCACGTGTGCCTTTTTTCATTTCCTGAAGAAAAAAAAGAAGAGGAAGAAGAGAACAACATCGAGCAAAAGAATAGTTGAATACTTATATATATATATATATGGTCTGCTAATATTCTATAGCTAATTTGAAAAGTTTATTGGAGTAAATGGTCTAGACATTAAACAAAAAGGATAATACCCATTCTAAGGAACCATCATTAGCTTTTAAGATATACTTAGTCTTTATGATAATAATTAAGCGCCGTAAGTGATGAAGTAATATGATAATTTTACATGTAAACAATGACCATAATCAAATATTAGAATAATTACAACTCTTCTTTTATGCCGTAAAGTTGCAAAATAAATTCAATACAAGGTGTGCGGAGTTGATTCTAGCAAGCAATTAAACTATTTTTTCACGTTTACATCTCATTTCTTAGCATATTCATGAGTCATACTCATTAGTGCATTAATTAATCCTTATTGATCTTAACAAGAAATTCGTTTTTTTTATTACGTACAAACTTGTAAATAATGTCAACTGTCTGATTTTAAGGAAAACAATAGTATAGTATTGTGATTGTGGTCTCAAGAAAAGTATTTATCAATCGAATAAGATTAGCACTATTCAAATAAGCTCGAAAATATTTATTCTTTGGCGTGTTTCTTGAAGTGGATTTCTTCTAGGTACTCATTTATTCTGGACAAATTGCTGGTAATCCGTCAGATAGTTAGATCTTATTCATTTAAAATGCAAATCGAGGTAGATTAGGAGATTGGTATAAGGAAGAGAAGTAAAGAAGATTTCAACCCCACTACTTATTACTGTAATGCACTTTAGCTTCATACTGTTGAAATATGGACTTGCGCTAATTTGGTTATAGCTGAAAATAATAGTAACATGGTTTAAGTAGAGAATAAAATAATATGTTTGATTAATATTTCATTGTCCATATGAATAAGTAAAACCCAATAACTATATATATATATATATATATATATATATATATATATATATATATATATATATATATATATATATATATATATATATATGTGTGTGTGTATGATGAGTAGACACTTTCTATAAATAAAGGTCAGCCCCAATAACTATTGTTCTCGATTTAATCATTCTCAATATTTGCATTAATTTCAAATCGAGAATTCAAACCACTCGACATTGATAATATCATTTCACACATCTTGTTTAGCTTGCTTTTGAATACTGCAACTCTTTTTTGCTTTGGCCGTCCTCGATCCACAATAAGTGACTTTTTGGTCTTTGGCACACCTCTTAATAAAATACAAATTCCTAAAATATAAATAAGTATTTTGATTAAATTATCCTTAATTAAAATTTAACAATTGTTAACCTTATACATTGGGATATGTAAATAAGGGCAAATCTGAAAAATAAAAGTTAATTCATTCTTGATTATGTAAGAAGGACACTTATTTTGGACCAAAATAAAAAGGTCAAAATGTCACTTATTATGGATCGGAGAGAGTATATAAGAATTGCCGAATCATGCCCAAATTTTTTTATCTCTACAATAATAAATTTTGCGTTTGAAAATAACCCGGACAACAAATATAGTGTTTTATTTCCAAGAAAATGAGTATTACAATTTACAATTTTTAGAAGTTTTTTTAAATCTTGAGAAAGTATCCTTCGATTATTCCTTTCAATTGTTGGCTCAAAGGCTCGATTTCTTGTCCTTAAATTGGCGGATTTATATTTAAACTTAAGGGTTGTAACTTGATCTTGAACTTGATAGATTTGTGTTGATCCAAGAGCTTGAGAGCTTGATCTTGAATTTGAATTATCCTTCACGAACGTCTTAATGGTCACCACAAATGGTAACAAGCAACTTTGATCTTGAATGCCTTGTAAATTTTGGCATCGTTCTTGATATTTAGAACTTGTGGATAAATGCTTGAGTGATTGAAGAAATTGTAGCTTTTGATCCACGAGCTCTTTTATGGCTTCTTGTTATGACTTCAGCTTTTGGGGTCCTCAAATGAGAGAATAAAAACCCCAAAACTAGTAAGGGCATTCGTGCCCAGCAAGCCACCTTAACCTATCGCTAAAGTTTACTAAACAAGTACGAAAGACTCTTTCTATTTTATTAGTCAAGCGCTAATGAGAAAGAAAACAGAGATGTTCTATGTGACTCCTTCTTGGAAAAATTGATTATGGAGAATAAGAATTAGTTTGAGACGTGTCAAGGACACTGACCTTAAAGATATTTCGAACACATTGATAAATAAAATTAGGCGTATTTTTCAGGATTCAACAAGCTCTTCCAGTTTTTAAATTGAGAACACAACTACCAAAAAACTCAAGAAAAAAACCCAGCATATAGGAAGAAAAGATGATTCAGAAAGTTATATTAGAAAATGCGTCTTTAGCTCTCCAAAGACCATGTTTATATAGGTATTGCTCCAACAAATAGATAACGGCTAGTTTGACTCTATTAATTGTAAAATAACTTACTAAATAATAAGTAAATGTAAATAATATTTCAAAGAGAAAAGATTTTCCAAGTCAATATGAACATTACCTTTTGAGATATCACTAATTTTCCAACAATCCCCCATATATCTCAAAAGGGATATAAAAAATAAATAGTAAATAACGAAAGAAAGAGAGTATAATTTGCTGGATTTCGGGTGTAATAAAATTCAACTGGTGTCTTATAGACTATGAACCAGGTATAGATAAAATAAGATTTAACTTACAGAATAATTGGTGAAGTTGATAACTTCTATGAACCAAAAGTTATTGTTGTAAGCTAGGGATCTTATTCATCATATTACACCCCCACAATTTTTGCTGTTACCACGGTTTTGCGCTAATAGGCCATGAGTGCTCTAGAAAATTTGCCACAAATTTTATAGGAGCAGCCCCTCTCCACACTCATATAGGTCCATCCATCAAGAGTATTCTACAGCGCAATACACTACCTATAAAAAGCTATGGATTATTGGATTAAGAGTTTAATAACTCAGCCTTATATTCCTTGCAGTCTTGCACTATATACATACACCATAGGAAGAGACATATTTTGATAGTGCATATTTGATCAACTAATGACTTGTTATTACCCATATGAACCTACTTCATGGCATCTCCAATCACATAGGTTGGGTTACCATCATTGTTGATACAACTCAAATTGGCAAAGGTCTCAATCCCTTGATGTTTCATTTATAAGTCAAAGAATCAGCCAATTCCTCTTTTGACTACACATAATATGTATAAAAAATTTTCATCTCTAAGCAATTACTTTATCACATTATGTCTCTAGAGAATTTATCTACTCTATTTCATTTTTGGGTTTTGTGACATGCCGGGAATTTTTATTTTTGGTTTCGGAGTGAAATGGGACACATAGTCCCTTAAATAAAAATTTTAGTCGTAGGAATCGACCATAGTTTGAATTGTGTGAAGACAACTCCGAAATGGAGTTTTGTCAGTCTCAATAGCTCCGTAGGGTGATTTTGGTCTTAGGAGCGTGTTCGGATGTTGAATTGGAGGTTCGTCGGTCACTTTAACGTCAATTGGCGAAAGTTGAAAATTTGATACTTTTTGAAAAGTTTGACCGGGAGTAGGCTTTTTAGATATCGGGGTTGGATTCCAATTTCAAAAGTTGGAGAAGGTTCGTAATATCAATTATGGCTTTGTGCAAAATTTGAGGTCAATCGGACTTGATTTGATAGGTTTCGACATCGTATGTAGAAGTTTGAATTCATTAGGCTTGAATCGATGTGCGATTTATCTTTTTAGCATTGTTTGATATGATTTAAAGGCTCGAGTAAGTTCGTATGATATTTTAGGACTTGTTGGTATGTTTGGTTATGGTCCCGGGGGCCTCGGATGGATTCCGGATGGCTAACGGATCGAAAAAGGGACTTGGTGCATGGCTGAAGCATGACTCTATTAGTGTAACCACACCGCGGAGCTTTGATCACAAGTGTGAGCTCGCAGGTGCGGGTCGTGTTGCACAGATGCGAATGTTCGAACTAGGGTCTGTGGTCACAGGTGCGGTGTCAAGGCCGAAGAAGTGGAGTCGCTTCTGCGGAAGAATAATCGCAGAAGCGGACGAGTGCTTGGGGAGGCCTGTCCGCTAAAGCGGACGTATTGGCGCAGATGTGCACCTACAGAAGCGGGATTTGGACCGCAGAATCAGAAGCTCCGCAGGTGCGGAATAGTCGACCGCAGGAGCAAGGGAACTGCATATGCGGCTATGTGTCCGCAGAAGCGGAAATGCTGGACCGAACACTGAAATGCAAGGGTTCGCGATTTTTGCTCATTTTAAACATTTTGAGCTCGGGTTTGGCGATTTCTTGAGAGCATTTTCGAGGAATTTCTTGAGGTAAGTCCTTTGTGCTTATTTTTGATCAATAATCTTGCTTCTCCATTTATTTTCCCACCTAGTTAGTGTGTTTTTAAGGTGGAATTTGGGAGTTTGAGGCTAGGGATTTGGAAAGTTTGATTTGGGGATTTGAGTGGAGACTTGGTGTCGGATTTTGATAATTTTGGTATGGGTGAACTCGATATCGAATAGGTGTTCCTATTTTGTGACTTTTACCCGATTCCGAGACATGGGCCCGGGTCGACCTTTTGGGGCGATTTTTCGATTCTTTGCTAAAATACTAGATTTATGATTTAAATTAGTTTCTTGTAGTTGTATACATGATATGTAATTGCTTTTGGCTAGATTTGGGCCATTCGGAGTCGGAAAGTCAAGGGAAAGGCATTCTTTCCAATTGATTAAGCGAGATTTGAGGTAAGTGACTTGTCTAACCTTGTGTGGGGGAAATCCTCTTAGGATTTGATACTATTGTAACAATATGTGATACGTGAGCGCCGTGTACGCGAGGTGACGAGTGCGTACACGGGCTAATTATGGAAATTTCGGTTCTTACTGAGTTGTCTTCTTTTAAATTCCTTAACTAAGTTGCCTTAGCATATGTAGTGATCATGTTTAGCCTAGTATCACATGTCTACATTCCTTAACTCTTAATTACAATTTGTGCAACATTCTTAGTTGAATTTCCTGCTTCCCTTGATTTGAATTAAATCTTTAAATATAAGATTCTTGCTGTAAACTCAGTGTTCCTTCGGTTAGCCGCTGCATATTTACTTTGGGACTACGAGGCGATTCTTCCGGAGACCCCCATGTACTGCATATTTACTTTGGGACTATGAGGTGTTTACTCGGGAGATCCCCCTATCTTGCATATTTACTTTGGGACTACGAGGCGGTACCTAGGGAAATCCCCTTGTCGTGCATATTTATACTTGGGACTACGAGGCGGTACCTCAGGAGTGCCCCTATTGTTTACCTCTATTTACTATGCTGATATTTTATGAAATTTCTTATTATTTAAATTCTCAGTCATTTCAAAATATTATTATATCTTCTGCCTTACTTTCCTTTTAAACCAGTAGGGCCATGACTTGACCTCGTCACTACTCTATCGAGGTTAGGCTTGGCACTTACTGGGTACCGTTGTGGTGTACTCATACTACACTTCTGCACATCTTTTTGTGCAGATCCAAGTTCTTCCTACCAGCCCAGATATCAGTGAGCTGGACCGTGCATGGAGACTTCTAGGTATATCTTTCAGCGTCCGCAAATCTCGGAGTCCCCCTCTATCCTTATTATGTTGTCTCCCCTTATTCTCTTTAGATTTTATGTATAAAGATACTTAGTATTTTCTCTTAGAAGCTTGTGACTTATTTCTATCGGGTTTTGGGAGTTGTAATTATTTAAATAGCACTTTCCATTTATTTATCATTTCCTGAGATTGGAGTTCAGTTTATTATTCAGTTATTCCGCAAATGGTTAGGCTTACCTAGTCTTAGAGACTAGGTGCCATCACGACGTCCTACAGAGGGAAATTGGGGTCGTGACAAGTTGGTATCAGAGCTCCAGGTTCATAGGTTTTATGAGTCACAAGTAGGTTTGGTAGAGTCTTGCGGATCGGTACGGAGACGTCTGTACTTATCTTCGGGAGGCTATGGAACTGTTAGGAAAAGCTTCACTTTCTTGATTCCTTATCGTGTGAGATTTTGGTTTCGGATTCTAAAATTCTATCTTTCTACTCTCTCACAAATGGTGAGGACACGTATAACTGGATCAGATTACCAGAAACCTACGCCCCCTACTAGAGCCATGAGAGGCCGGGGCCGGGGTAGAGGCCGAGGACGTCCACGTAGTGCAGTCAGAGCACCCGCAAGAGCTGCTACAGAGGAGCCACCAGTAGCTCCAGTTGGAGGACAGGCACCTGAGATGCATGTTAGTGCACCAGCCCTCCAAGAGACTCTAGACCAGTTTCTGAGCATGTTCATCACCTTAGCTCAGGCAGAATTGATACCCCTTGCTCCTGCCACATCGCAGGCCGGGGGAGGAGCACAGACTCCCATCGCCGGTACCCCAGAGCAGCGGGTTCAGGTCGGCCAGGTTCCAGAGGTCATACCGATACAGCCGATAGCTCCAGTTCAGTCCGAGGTTAGGGCAGCAGCTTCTGAGTCGGAACAACTTAGGCTCGAGAGGTACAAGAAGTACCACCCTCCTACTTTTAGTGGCTTGGCATCAGAGGATGCCCAGGGTTTTCTTGAGGAGTGCTACTGTAACCTCCATACAATGGTGTTGCGGAGACTAGTGTGGTTTCTTTCACTATGTTCCAGCTTGGAGGAACACCCTATCAGTGGTGACATGCATACGAGTTGGATAGTCCAGCTAAGGTAGCTTCACTTACTTGGACTCAGTTCTCAGATATGTTTTTGAGGAAATATGTCCCCCAGAGTCTTAGGGATACTTGGCGCCGAAAGTTTGAGCATTTGCACGAGGGTGCTATGACCGTGCAAGAGTATGCAGTCCGATTTAGCGATTTGGCCAGGCATGCGCAAGCTTTGGTTTCTACTGTTCGAGAGCGGGTTCATCGGTTTATAGTGGGCCTCAACTCCAGTATCAGATTAAGCATGGCACGAGAGTTGGAGATGGATATTGCGTACCAACAGGTTGTAGGGATTGCTAGGAGATTAGAGGGTATGCTGACTCGGGATAGAGAGGAGAGAGAGACCAAGAGGTCTCGAGAGTCTGGCACTTACAGTGGTACTTGTGCCCCAGCGGCAGCTCGTCAGGGCAGGGGTTATATGGGTCACCCTGTTCATTCAGCACTTCCAGCCGCCAGCGGTGCTCCAGCCACTACTAGGCCCCACGATCCTTATTATGCACCACCAGTGTCTAGTGTGTGTAACGACCCGGCCGGTCTTTTCTAGTATTACAACTTTGTTTCCCCAATTACTTCTCAATTTGTGCTTTATAGTTGTTATGTGACTTACCGGGGTAATTGGTTCGGGTCCGGTGAGGTCTTGGAATGAATTGGAACACTTAGTTCCAAAGTTTAAAACTTAAGTTTAAAAGGTTGGCTGGATGTTGACCTATGTGTAAACGACCCCGGAATAGAACTTTGATGATTCCAATAGCTCCATATGGTGATTTTGGACTTAGGAGTGTGTTCGAAAAATTATTTGGAGGTCCGTAGTTAAATTAGGCTTGAAATGGCTAAAATGAAAATTTGAATTTTGAAAGTTTGACCGAGGAGTTGACTTTTTGTTATCGGGGTCGAAGTCTGATTCTGGAAAATAGAATAGGTCCGTTATGTCATTTATGACTTGTGCGCAAAATTTTAGGTCAATCGGACTTGATCTGATAGGTTTCGGCATCGATCGTAGAAGTTGGAGTTTCCTGAGTTTTAATAGGCTTGAATTGGAGTGCAATTCATATTTTTGATATTGTTTGATGTGATTTGAGGGCCCAACTAAGTTCATATCGTGTTATAGGACTTGTTGGTACATTCGGACGGGGACCCGAGTGGCTCGGGTGTGTTTCAGGGTGAGTTTTCAGTGAGTCCGGGCATTTCAGTACTCTAACGATGTCATGGGACAGTTGAAGTGCGGAGGGCACATTTTAGAGTGCAGAAGTGCAGCCGCAAACTCCCAAAGTGCTGTAGTAGTAGGAATTGTGCGGACCACACTTGAAGATGTACGGACCGCAGTTGAAATTGTGCGATCCGCAGAATTCTTCTCGCGGCCGCAGAAAGGTGATTTCACTGGTTCGCTGGTCTGACTTTAGAGGCTTATATCTTTTAATATACAAGGAATTAGGAGATGATTCAAAAATAAAAGTTGTAGTCCTTTGATTCTAGTTTCCAGAAAGATAAATCAAAAATTATTTGGACATTTGTTTAGAAAGTTATGGTCAATTTATGGAAGCCTGATAGTGCAGAGTTGCAGAAGTGCGGCCACACAATTTGATTCTAACTCGGAATTAGTTAACATACATGAATATATCATTGTTTTCATTATTTAATCTATATTTGGTTGAGAAATTTGGAAAAAATGGGAGAAGTTCTTCAACTAAGGTTTTTAGTTTTGATTGGAATTTTAATATCAGATTTGGATAAATTTGGTACGAGTGAACTCGTGAGTGAAATGGTGTTCATATTTTGTGACTTTTACCCGATTTCGAGACGTGAGCACAGGTCAACTTTTTAGGATGATTTTCAAAATTCTTGTTAAAGTCTTTATTTTATTAATTAGATTAGTCTATTATAATTATATTTATGATATGTAATTATTTTTGTCTAGATTTGGGCATTTCAGAGTCGGATAATCGAGGAAAAGGCATTCTTACTGATTGATTGAGCTTGGTTCGAGGTAAGTGGATTTTCTAACCTTGTATGGGAAAAATACCCTTAGGATTTGGTACTATTGTGATATGTGAGTGCCGTGTACGTGAGGTGACGAGGGCGTACATGGGCTATTTATTGTAAAACCTAATTTTTTACTGAGTAGTAACATGTTTTCATCTTAATTGAGTTATACCAACATGTGTAGTTATCCTGCTTAGTCTAATATCGCATGTCTACGTGCTTTAATTGCTTAATTGAACTCTATGCAGCATGCCTAGTTGATTTCCTATTTCTCCTTGATTTTTATCAGACTTGACTGTAGGATTCTTGTTGTTAACTATTTTATTTATCGGTTTGAAATATGTGTTTACTTTTGAGACTACGAGGCGGTACCTCGAGATTTCTCCCTTCATATTTACTTTTGAGACTACGAGATGGTACCTCGGGAGTTCTCTTTGCACATTTACTTTTGAGACTACGAGGCAGTACCTCGGGAGTTCTCCCTTCACATTTACTTTTGAGACTACGAGGCGGTACCTCGGGAGATCTCCTCGTAAATTTACTTTTGGGACTACGAGACGGTATCTCGGGAGATCCCCTGTTGAGTATTTACTTTTGGGACTACGAGATGATATCTCGGGAGCGCCTCCTGTTGTTATCACATTGTGCTATGTTTTTATTTCTCTGTGAATTCTTTCTGTTAAATTCTCCATTTTACTTCATTTTATTATATCATCTATCTTATTATTGTATCCCAGTAGGGCCCGGACCTGACCTCGTCACTACTCTACCGAGGTTAGGCTTGGCACTTACTAGGTACCATTATGGTGTACTCATGCTACTCTTCTGCACATGTTTTGTGTACAGATCCAGGTGCTTCTTATCAGTCCCGCTATTAGCTGAGAGTGCTTACTGATGTACGGAGACTTCAAGGTACATTTTTCGCCTCCGCAGACCTCAAAGTCCCCCTCTATTCTCTCTTATGTCATTTACCTTTCGTACTCCTTTTATTAGACTCTGGTGTATAGAGATACTAGTTTCCCTTCTATAGCTTGTGATTTATGATGTTTCGAGTTTTGGGAATACTGTGTTTTACTAGACTGTTGGTTATTGTACATGCCGAGTGGCATTGTTACCAGTTATTTAGTTATCTGTTGTAGTTAGTTGTTAAGTTTTACTTCTATTTTTGTTATTTCCGTATTTTGTTAGGCTTACCTAGTCGTAGAGACTAGGTGCCGTCACGACATCTAACAGAGGGAGAATTGGGTCGTGACAAGTTGGTATCAGAGCTTTAGGTTCATAGGTGTCGTGAGTCACAAGCAAGTTTAGTAGAGTCTTGTGGATCGGTACAGATATGTCTGTATTTATCTTCGGGAGGCTATGGAACTGTTAGGAAAAATTACACTTATTTGATTCCTTGTCGTGTGAAATTGTTGATCTCGAAATTCTAAACTTCTGTATTCTATTCTCTCACAGATGGTGAGGACACGTACAGGCAGATCTGATGACCAGGCACCCGCGCCCCCTGCAAGAGTCGGGATAGGCCGGGGCCGCGGTAGAGGCCGAGGACGTCCATGAGATGCAACCAGAGCACCCGCACGAGCTGCTACAGAGGAGCCCCCAGTAGCTCTAGCTGGAGGGCAGACACCTGAGATACCTGTTGCTGCACCAGCCCTCCAGGAGACTCTAGCCCAGTTTCTGAGCATGTTCAGCACCTTGGCTCAGGCTGGATTGATTCCACTTGCTCCTGCCACATCTCAGGCCAGGGGAGGGGCACAGACTCCTGTCGCCGGTACTCCAGAGCAGCGGGTTCAGGTCGACCAGGTTCCAAAGATTATACCAATGTAGCCGGTAGCTCTAGTTCAGCCCGAGGTTAGGGCAACAGTTTCTGAGGCGGAGCAGCTCGGACTTGAGAGGTACAAGAAGTACCACCCTCCTACCTTCAATGGATTGGCGTCAGAGGATGCCCAGGGTTTTCTAGAGGAGTGTCACCGCATTCTCCATACTATGGGCATAGCAGAGTCTAGTGGGGTTTCTTTTACTACATTCCAGCTTATAGGAGTAGCCTATCAGTGGTGGCATGCTTATGAGTTAGGTAGTACGGCTGAGGCAGTTTCACTTACATGGACTCAGTTCTCGGACATGTTTTTGAAGGAGTATGTTCCTTAGAGTCTCAGGGACGCATGGCGTACGGAGTTTGAGCAGTTGCGCCAGGGTGCTATGACTGTGTCG
The DNA here is from genome assembly GCF_000715075.1 of Nicotiana tabacum. Lineage (NCBI taxonomy): Eukaryota > Viridiplantae > Streptophyta > Magnoliopsida > Solanales > Solanaceae > Nicotiana > Nicotiana tabacum. The sequence continues at coordinate 111,602,187 of NC_134091.1, read as the reverse complement.
GAGTATGCAGTTCGCTTCAGTGATTTGGCCCGACATGCACCGGCCTTGGTTGCCACAGTTCGAGAGAGGGTTCGTCGGTTTATTGAGGGACTCCACCCAGTATCAAGATTAGCATGGCCCGAGAGTTGGAAATGAATATTTCTTACCAGTAGGTTATGAGTATTGCTAGGAGATTGGAGGGTATGCTCGTTCGGGATAGAGAGGAGAGGGAGTCCAAGAGGTCTCGAAATTCTGGCACTTACAGTGGTACTCGTGCCCCAACTGCAATTCGCCATGGTAGGGGCTATGTGAGTCGCCCCGTTCACTCAGCTCTTCCAGTCGCCAGTGGTATTCCGGCTCCTTCTATGCCCCAAGAGCCTTATTATGCACTGCCAGTATCTAGTGTACCTCCTACACGGGGTGCTTTTAGCGTCCAGTCCAACAGACCTGGCCCGAGCCAGTCACAACATCCATGCCCTTCGAGAGGTTATTTTGAGTGTAGTGACACTCGCCATATAGTGAGGGATTGCCCCAGACTTAGGAGGGGTACACCTCCACATATTTATCAGGCTCCACCTATTCCACAGGGCCCTCAGGCTTCTCAAGTCATGATTACTACAACAGTTGCTACTCCACCTACACAACCAGCTAGAGATGGAGGTCGGACAGGTAGAGGTCGCCCTAGAGGGGGAGGCCAGGCCAGATATTATGCCCTTCCTACTAGGATGGAGGCAGTTACATCTGATGCTATTATCACATGTATTATTCTGGTCTGTCATAGAGATGCATCAGTCTTATTTGATCTAGGCTCCACTTATTCTTATGTATCATCTTATTTTGCCCCGTATTTGGATGTATCCTGTGATTCTTTGAGTTCTTCTGTTTATGTATCTACACCCGTGGGTGAATCTATTATTGTTGACCGTGTGTATTGGTCGTGTTTGATTGTTATTAGTGGTTTTGAGACCAGAGCTGATTTATTATTGCTCAGTATGGTAGATTTCGATATTATTTAGGCATAGACTGGTTGTCGCCCTATCACGCTATTCTTGATTGTTACGCCAAGACGTGTTTCTAGCAGGGTTGTTTCATTTCTTAAGGCTCAACGAATGGTTGAGAAGGGGTGTGATGCGTATCTGGCCTATGTGAGAGATGTTAGTATTGATACTCCTACCATGGAGACAGTTCCTGTAGTAAGGGATTTTCCTGATGTATTTCCCGCGGATCTTCCGGGTATGCCACCCGATAGGGATATTGACTTTGGCATTGATTTATTACCGTTTACCCAGCCCATTTCTGTTCCACCATATCGTATGGCCCCAATAGAATTGAAAGAATTAAAAGAGCAGCTATAGGAGCTGCTTGATAAGGGTTTTATTCGGCCCAATGTATCGCCTTGGGGTGCTCCTGTCTTATTTGTAAAGAAGAAGGATGGCTCTATGCAGATGTGTATTGATTACTGCCAGCTGAACAAGGTTACAGTGAAGAACATATATCCATTGCCACGTATTGATGACCTATTTGATCAGCTTCAGGATGCTAGAGTGTTCTCTAAGATCGATTTGCGTTCAGGCTATCATCAGTTGAAGATTCAAAAACCAGATATCCCGAAGACTGCTTTCAGGACTCGGTATGGTCATTACGAGTTCCTTGTGATGTCTTTTGGGCTGACCAACACCCCAACAATATTTATGCACTTAATGAATAGTGTATTTCAGTCCTATCTTGATTCTTTCATCATTTTATTTATTGATGACATTCTGGTGTATTCCCAAAGCCGGGAGGATCATGAGCAGCACCTGAGGACTGTGCTTCAGACTTTGAGAGAAAAGAAGTTATATGCAAAATTTTCAAAGTGTGAATTCTTGCTTGAGTCAGTGGGATTTTTGGGTAATATAGTTTCGTGCGAGGGGATCAAGGTAGATCCAAAGAAGATTGAGGCAGTGTAAAGTTGGTCCAGACCATCCTCAGCTACGAAGATCTGAAGTTTTCTTGGTTTGGTAGGGTATTATCGCCGATTTGTAGAAGGTTTCTTTACCATTGCTGCACCTATGACCAAATTGACCCAGAAGGGTGCTCCTTTCAGGTGGACCGAGGAATGTGAGGAGAGCTTTCAAAATCTCATGACAGCTTTGGCTACAACCCCAGTATTGGTGTTGCCCACAGGTTTAGGGTCTTATATTGTGTATTGTGATGCGTCACGTATTGGTTTCAGCGTAGTGCTGATGCATGACGGTAGGGTGATTGCCTATGCATCCAGACAGTTAAAGGTACATGTGAAGAATTATCCGGTCCATGACCTTGAGTTAGCAGCTATTGTTCATGCCTTGAAGATTTGGCAACATTATTTATACGGTATCTATTGTGAGGTTTATACCGATCACCGGAGCCTACAACATCTATTTAAACAGAAGGATCTTAATTTACGGCAGCGGAAGTGGTTAGAGTTGCTTAAGGATTATGATATCACCATTCTCTATCATCCCGAAAAGTCCAATGTGGTGGTCGATGCCTTGAGTCGTAAGGCGGAGAGTTTGGGCAACTTAGCATACTTACCGGTAGTAGAGAGGCCTTTAGCCTTGGATGTTCAGGCCTTGGCCAACCAGTTTGTTAGATTGGATATTTCCGAGCCGAGCCGAGTTTTGCTTGTGTGGTTTCTCACTCTTATCTGTATGATCATATCAGGGAGCGTCAGTATGATGACCCTCATCTGCTTGTCCTTAAGGACGCAGTTCGGCACGATGACGCCAATGAAGTCACTATTGGAGAGGACGGTGTATTACAGATGCATGGAAGGCTATGTGTGCCTAATGTAGATGGTTTGCGTGATTTGATTCTCTAGGAGGCTCACAGTTCACGGTACTTCATTCATCCAGGTGCCGCGAAGATGTATCAGGACATGAGACAACACTATTGATGGAGGCGAATGAAGAAAGACATAGTGGAGTATGTATCTCGGTATCTAAATTGCCAGCAGGTGAAGTATGAGCATCAACAGCCAGGTGGGTTGCTTCAGAAGTTAGAGATTCCGGAGTGGAAATGGGAGCGGATCACTATGGATTTCGTTGTTGGGCTTCCACGGACTCAGCGGAAGTTTGATGCAGTTTGGGTGATTGTAGATAGGCTAACCAAGTCAGCTCATTTCATTCATGTGATAACTACCTATTCTTCCGAGCAGCTGGCTCGAGTTTATATCCGCGAGATCGTCAAGCTTTATGGCGTACCGGTATCCATCATCTCTTACCAGGGTACACAGTTTACATCGCGGTTCTAGAGGGCCGTACAACATGAGTTGGGTACTCGAGTGGAGCTGAGCATAGCATTTCACCCTCAGATGGACGGGCAATCCGAGCGCACTATTCAGATATTAGAGGATATGCTCCGTGCGTGTGTAATGGAGTTTGGAGGTTCGTGGAATCAGTTCTTGCCACTTGCAGAGTTTTCCTACAACAACAGTTATCAGTCGAGCATCCAGATGGCACCGTATGAGGCTCTGTATGGTAGGCGATGTCGGTCTCCAAAGGGTTGGTTCGAGCCGGGCGAGGCTAGGTTATTTGGCACAGACTTGGTTCAGAATGCTCTAGAGAAGGTTAAGGTAATTCAGGATCAACTTCGCACAACCCAGTCTAGACAGAAGAGTTATGCATATCGGAAGATTCACGATGTTGCATTCATGGTCGGAGAGCGGGTCCTGCTCCGGGTGTCACCCATGAAGGGTGTTATGAGGTTCGGAAAGAAGGGCAAGCTGAGCCCAAGGTTTATTGGCTCCTTTGAGGTGTTGCGATGTGTTGGGAAGGTTGCTTATGAGCTTGTCTTGCCTCTCAATCTAGTAGGAGTTCATCCAGTATTCCATGTTTCGATGCTCCGGAGGTATCACGGCGATCCGTCTCATGTGTTAGACTTCAGCTCAGTCCAGTTGGACAAGGATCTATCTTATGTTGAGGAACAAGTGGCTATTTTGGACAGACATGTTAGAAAGTTGAGATCGAAGAGCATTACTTCAGTAAAAGTATAGTGGAGGGGTCATCCAGTCGAGGAGGTGACTTGGGAGACCAAGCATGATATACACAACCGTTATTCTCATCTTTTCACCACTCTAGGTATAATTCTAAACCCGTTCGAGGACGAACGTTTGTTTAAGTGGGGGGAGAATGAAATGACCCAACCGGTCATTTTGAGTATTACAACTATGTTTCCCCAATTAATGCTCAATTTGTTCTTTATAGTTGTTATATGACTTACCGGGGTAATTGGTTCGGGGCCGGTGAGGTCATGGAATGAATTGGAACACTTAGTTCTAAGGTTTAAAACTTAAGTTAAAAAGGTTGGCTGGATGTCGACCTATGTGTAAACGACCCCGGAATAAAATTTTGATGATTCCATTTGCTCCGCATGGTAATTTTGGACTTAGGAGCGTGTCCGAAAAATTATTTGGAGGTCCGTAGTTAAATTAGGCTTGAAATGGCTAAAATAGAAATTTGAGTTTTGAAAGTTTGACCGAGGAGTTGACTTTTTGTTATCGGGGTCAGAGTCCGATTATGGTAATTAGAATAGGTCCATTATGTCATTTATGAATTGTGCGCAAAATTTGAGGTCAATCAGACTTGATCTGATAGGTTTCGACATCGATCGTAGAAGTTGGAATTTTCTTAATATTAATAGGCTTGAATTGGAGTGCGATTCGTATTTTTGATATTGTTTGATGTGATATGAGGGCCCGACTAAGTTCGTATCGTGTTATAGGACATGTTGGTATATTCGTACGGGGTCCCGAGTGGCTCGGGTGTGTTTCGGGGTGAGTTTTGAGCGAGTCCCGGCATTTCGACACTCTGACGATATCATGGGACAGTTGAAGTGCGGAGGGCACATTTTAGAGTGCAGAAGTGCGACCGCAAACTCCCAAAGTGCTGTAGCAGTAGGAATTGTGCGTACCACACTTGAAGATGTGCGGACCGCATTTGAAATTATGCGGTCCGCAGAATTTTTCTCGCGGCCGCAGAAAGGTGATTTCGCTGGTTCGCTGGTCCGACTTTGGAGGCTTATATCTTTTAATCTATAAGGAATTAGGAGACGATTCAAAAATAAAGGTTGTAGCCCTTTGATTCTAGTTTCCGGAAAGGTAAACCAATCATCATTTGGACATTTGTAAAGTATGTTATGGTCAATTTACGGAAGCCTAATAGTGTAGAGCTGCAGAAGTGCGGCCGCATAATTTGGATTGTAGCCGCAGAACTTGGGATGTGCGGCCGCACAAATAAATATGCGGTCAGCACAATGGGGATCAGATTTTGTACTATATGAATGAGGGTTTCATCTCATTCTTTATTTTTGGACTTTGGGAGCTCGGTTTGTGAAGATTGTTCGTGGGATTTTCAAGAACTTTATCGGGGTAAGTGATTCTAACTCGGAATTAGTTAACATACATGAATATATCATTGTTTTCATTATTTAATCAGTATTTGGTTGAGAAATTTAGGAAAAATGGGAGAAGTTCTTCAACTAAGGTTTTGAGTTTTGATTGGGATTTTGATATCGGATTTGGATAATTTTGGTACGAGTGAAATCGTGAGTGAAATGGTGTTCATATTTTATGACTTTTACCCGATTCCGAGACGTGAGCCGGGGTCGATATTTTAGGATGATTTTCGAAACTCTTGTTAAAGTCTTGATTTCATTAATTAGATTAGTTTATTATAGTTGTATTTATGATATGTAATTGTTTTTGACTATATTTGGGTCATTCAGAGTCGGATAATTGAGGAAAGAGCATTCTTACTGATTGATTGAGCTTGGTTCGAGGTAAGTGGTTTGCCTAACCTTGTGTGGGGGAAATCCCCTTAGGATTTGGTACTGTTGTGATATGTGAGCGCCGTGTATGTGAGGTAACAAGTGCGTACACAAGCTATTTGTTGTAAAACCTGATTTTTTTACTGAGTAGTAACATGTTTTCATCTTAATTGAGTTATACCAATATGTGTAGTTATCCTGCTTAGTCTAATATCGCATGTCTATGTGCTTTAACTGCTTAATTGAACTCTGTGCAGCATGCCTAGTTGATTTCCTGTTTCTCCTTGATTTTTATCAAACTTGACTGTGGGATTCTTGCTGTTAATTGTTGTATTTATCGGTTTGAACTGTGTGTTTACTTTTGAGACTACGAGGCGGTACCTCAGGAGTTCTCCCTACATATTTACTTTTGAGACTACGAGGCAGTACCTCGGGAGTTCTCCCTACATATTTGTTTTTGAGACTACGAGGCGGTACCTCGGGAGATCTCCTCGCATATTTACTTTTGGAACTATGAGACGGCATCTCGCGAGATCCCCTGTTGAGTATTTACTTTTGGGACTACGAGACGGTATCTCGGGAGCGCCCCCTATTGTTATCACATTGTGCTGTGTTGTTATTTCTTCGTGAATTCTTTCTGATAAATTCTCCGTTTTACTTCATTTTATTATATCATTTGTCTTATTATTATATCCCAGTAGGGCCCGGACCTGACCTCGTCACTACTTTACCGAGGTTAGGCTTGGCACTTACTGGGTACCGTTGTGGTCTACTCATGCTACTCTTCTGCACATGTTTTGTGTGCATATCCAGGTGCTTCTTATCAGCCCCGCTATTAGCTGAGAGTGCTTGCTGGTATACGGAGACTTCAAGGTACCTCTGTCTGCGTCCGCAAGCCTCGGAGTCCCCATCTATTCTCTCCTATGTCATTTACCTTCCGTACTCCTTTTATTAGACTCTGGTGTATAGAGATTCTAGTTTCCCTTTTATAGCTTGTGACTTATGATATTTCGGGTTTTGGGAATACTGTGTATTACTGGACTGTTAGTTATTGTACATGCCGAGTGGTATTGTTACCAGTTATTTAGTTATTTGTTGCAGTTAGTTGTTAAGTTTTACTTCTATTTTTGTTATTTTTGCATTTTGCTAGGATTACCTAGTCGTAGAGACTAGGTGCCATAATGACATCTTAAGGAGGGAGAATTGGGTCGTGACAGTGTGCCTCCTGTACGGGGTTCTTCCAGCGGTCAGTCCAGCCAGTCGCAGTAGCCAAGTTCTCCAAGAGCTTCTTTTTAGTGTGACGACACTCGTCATTTGTTGAGGGATTGCCCCAGATTCAGGAGGAGTGCACCTCCATAGATTTCTCAGGCACCGCGTGCTCCACCAGGTCCTCAGGCTATGGTTACCGCACCAGCTACCACCCCATCTGCACAACCAGCTAGAGGTGGAAGTCTGACAGGTAGAGGTCGCCCTAGAGGGAGAGGCCATGCCAGATATTATGCCCTTTCTTGCTAGGACAGAGGCAGTTGAATCAGATTCTGTTGTCACAGGTACTGTTCCAGTCTGTCATAGAGATGCATCAGTCTTATTTGATCCAAGCTCCACTTATTCCTATGTGTCATCTTATTTTGCTTCGTATTTGAGTGTATCACGTGATTCTCTGAGTTCACGTGTTTATGTATCTACACCGGTAGGTGATTCTATTATTGCTGACCGTGTGTATCGGTCATGTTTGATTTTTCTTAGTGGTTTTGAGACTAGAGTCGATTTATTATTGCTCAGTATGGTGGATTTCGATATTATTTTTGGCATGGATTGGTTATCTCCCTATCACGCTATCCTTGATTGTCATTCCAAGACGGTAACGTTGGCTATGCCAGGTCTACCACGGCTAAAGTGGAGAGGTACCTTGGATCATGTTTCTAGCAGGGTTGTTTCATTTCTTAAGGCTCAACGAATGGTTGAGAAGGGGTGTGATGCGTATCTGGCCTATGTGAGAGGTGTTAGTGTTGATACTCCTACCGTCGAGTCGGTTCCGATAGTGAGGGATTTTGTAGATATATTTCCAGCAGATCTTCCGGGCATGCCGCCCGATAGGGATATTGACTTTCGCATTGATCTGTTACCGGGCACTCAGCCCATTTCTATCCCACCTTATCGTATGGCCCCAATAGAGTTGAAGGAGTTAAAGGAACAATTGCAAGAGTTGCTCGATAAGGGCTTCATTCGGCCGAGTGTGTCACCATGGGGTGCTCCTGTCTTGTTTGTGAAGAAGAAGGATGGTTTTATGAGGATGTGTATTGATTTTCGCCAGTTGAACAAGGTTACAGTGAAGAACAAGTATCCATTGACACGTATTGATGACCTATTTGATCAGCTTCAGAGTGCCAAAGTATTCTCTAAGATCGACTTGCGTTCAGGCTATCATCAGTTGAAGATTCGGGAGCTAGATATCCCGAAGACTGCTTTCAGGACTCGATATGGTCATTACGAGTTCCTTTTTATGTCTTTTGGGCTGACCAACGCCCCAGCAATATTCATGCACTTGATGAACAATGTATTTCATCTCTATCTTGACTCCTTCGTCATTGTGTTTATTGACGACATTCTGGTGTACTCCCGGAGTCGGGAGGATCATGAGCAACACCTGAGGACTGTGCTTCAGACCTTGAGAGAGAAGAAGTTAAATGCAAAATTTTCAAAGTGTGAGTTCTGGCTAGACTCAGTGGCATTTTTGGGTCATGTAGTATTGAGTGAGGGGATCAAGGTAGACCCGAAGAAGATTGAAGCAGTGCAGAGTTAGCCTAGACCGTCCTCGGCTACGGAGATCCAGAGTTTTCTTGGCTTGGCAGGGTATTACCGTCGATTTGTAGAGGGTTTCTCATCTATTGCATCACCTATGACCAGATTCACCCAGAAGGTCCTCCGTTCAAATGGACCGAGGATTGTGAAGAGAGCTTTCAAAAGCTCAAGACTGCTTTGACTACAGCCCCAGTGTTAGTGTTGCCTACTAGATCGGGGTCCTATATGGTGTATTGTGATGCGTCACGCATTGGTCTCAGTGCGGTGTTGATGCAGGATGGTAGGGTGATTGCCTACGCATCTAGACAGCTGAAGGTGCATGAGGAGAATTATCATGTCCACGACCTTGAGTTAGCAGCAATTGTTTATGCTTTAAAGATCTGGCGTCGTTATTTGTATGGTATTCCTTGTGAGGTTTTCACCAATCACCGGAGTCTACAGCACCTGTTTAAACAGAAGGATCTTAACTTGCGGCAGCGGAGATGGTTGGAGTTGCTCAAGGATTATGACATCACCATTCTCTATCATCCCGGGAAGGCCAATGTGGTGGCCGATGACTTGAGTCGCAAGGCAGAGAGTTTAGGCAGTTTAACATATCTACTAGTAGTAGAGAGGCCTTTAGCCTTAGATGTTCATGCCTTGGCCAACCAGTTTGTTAGATCGGATGTTTCTGAGCCGAGCAGAGTTCTGGCTTGTGTGGTTTCTAAGTCTTCTCTTTATGATCGTATCAGGGAGCGTCAGTATGATGACCCCCATTTGCTTGTCCTTAAGGACACGGTTCAGCACGGCGATTCCAAGGAAGTCACTATTGGAGATGACAGTGTATTACAGATGCAGGGCAGGCTATGTGTGCCTAATGTAGATGGTTTGTATGAGTTGATTCTTCAAGAGGCTCACAGTTCGCGGTATTCCATTCACCCAGGTGCCGCGAAGATGTATCAGGATTTGAGGCAGCACTATTGGTGGAGGCGGATGAAGAAGGACATCGTGGAATATGTAGCTCATTGCCTAAATTGTCAGCAGGTGAAATATGAGCATCAGTGACTAGGTGGATCGCTTCAGAAGTTAGAGATTCCAGAGTGGAAATGAGAGCGGATCACTATGGATTTCGTTGTTGGGCTCCCACGAACTCAAAGGAAGTTCGTTGTAGTTTGGGTGATTGTGGATAGATTGACCAAGTCAGCTTATTTCATTCCTGTGGTTACTACTTACTCTTCAGAGCATTTGGCTCAGGTTTACATTCGCGAGATTGTCAGGCTTCATGGCGTACCGGTATCTATCATCTTTGACCAGGGTATGCAGTTTACATCACGATTCTGGAGAGCTATACAACGTGAGTTGGGTACTCGTGTAGATTTGAGTACATCATTTCACCCTCAGACGGACGGATAGTCCGAGCGCACTATTTAGATATTGGAGGATATGCTTCGTGCGTGTGTGATTGATTTTGGGGGTGCTTGGGATCAGTTCTTGCCACTTGCGGAGTTTTCCTACAACAACAGTTATCAGTCAATCATTCAGATGGTGTCGTATGAGGCTTTGTATGGTAGACGGTGCCGGTCTCCAGTGGGTTGGTTCGAGCCAGGCGAGGCTAGGCTAGGCTATTGGGTACAGATTTGGTTCAGGATGCCTTGGAGAAACTTAAATTGATTCAGGATCGATTTCGTATAGCCTAGTCCAGGCAAAAGAGTTATGCGGATCGGAAGGTTCGCGACGTTGCATTCATGGTTGGGGAACGGGTTTTTCTCCGGGTTTTGCCCATGAAGGGTGTTATGAGGTTCGAAAAGAAGGACAAGTTGAGCCCTAGGTATATCAGGCCTTTTGAGAATCTTGAGAGGGTTGGAAAGGTGGCTTACAGACTTGCACTACCACTTAGTCTCTCTGCAATTCATCCAGTATTCCATGTTTCCATGCTCCGGAAGTATCACGGCAATCCGTCTCATGTGTTAGACATCAGCTCAGTCCAGTTGGACAAGGATCTATCTTATGTTGATGAACCAGTGGCTATTATGGACAGACATGTTCGAAAGTTGAGGTAAAAAACATCGCTTTAGTGAAGGTTCAGTGGAGGGGTCATCCGTTCGAGGAGGCGACTTGGGAGACCGAGCATGATATGCGCAGCAGTTATCATCATCTTTTCACCACTTCAGGTATGTCTTTATACTCGTTCGAGGACAAACGTTTGTTTTAAGAGGGGGAGGATGTAACGACCCGGCCGGTCATTTTGATAGTATTAGCCCCGAACCCCTAATTATTGCTTCCTTTATTTCATTTTTGGATTTTGTGACTTGTCGGGAAGTTTTGTTTTTGGTTTCGAAGTGAAATGGGACGCATAGTCCCTGAAATAGAAGTTTAAGTCGTAGAAATTGACCATAGTTTGAATTGTGCAAAGAAGACTCTGGAATGGTGTTTTGTTAGTTCCAATAGCCCCGTAGGGTGATTTTGGTCTTAGGAGCGTGTTCGGATGTTGAATTGGAGGTTCGTAGGTCGTTTTAACGTCAATTGGCGAAAGTTGGAAATTTGATGATTTTTGGAAAGTTTGATCGAGAGTGGAATTTTTTGATATCGGGGTTGAATTCCAATTTTGGAAGTTGGAGTAGGTCCGTAATATTAATTATGACTTGTGTGCAAAATTTAAATTCAATCGGACTTGATTTGATAGGTTTCGATATCGGATATAGAAGTTTGAAGTTTTAAAGTTCATTAGGCTTGAATCGATGCGTGATTTGTTTTTTTAGCGTTGTTCGATGTGATTTAAAGGCTCGACTAAGTTAGTATGATTTTTTAGGACTTTTTGGTATATTTGGTTGAGGTCCCGGGGGCCTCGGGTGGATTCCGGATGAAAAACAGATTGAAAAAGGGACTTGGTGCATGGCTGGTGTAACTGCACCTGCAGAGCTTTGATCACAGGTGCGAGCTCGCTGGTGCGGGCCGTGTTGTGCATATGCGAAGGTTTGGACTGGGGGCTGTGGTCGCAGGTGCGGTGTCAAAGCCGTAGAAGCGGAGTCGCTTCTGCGGAAGAATAATCGCAGAAGCGAACGAGTGCTTGGGGAGACCTGTCCGCAGAAGCAGACGTATTGGTGCAGATGCGCACCCGCAGAAGTGGGATTTGGACTGCAGAAGCGGAAGCTCTGCAGGCGTGGAATAGTCGACCGCATGAGCGAGGGAACCATAGATGCGGGTAAGTTATCGATTCTGCGACGCCGCAGATACGGCTATGTATCCGCAGAAGCGGAAATGCTGGACAGAACACTTAAATGCAAGGATTCGCGATTTTTGCTCATTTTAAACATTTTGAGCTCAAGTTTGGCGATTTCTTGAGAGCATTTTTGAGGGATTTCTTGAGGTAAGTCCCTTGTGCTTATTTTTGATCAATAATCTTGCTTCCCCATTTATTTTTCTACCTAGTTAGTGTGTATTTAAGGTGGAATTTAGGAGTTCGAGGCTAGGGATTTTGAAAGTTTGATTTGGGGATTTCAGTGGAGACTTGGTGTCGGATTTTGGTAATTTTGGTATGGGTGAACTCGATATCGAATGAGTGTTCGTGTTTTGTAACTTTTATCCGATTCCGAGACGTGGGCCCAGGTCGACCTTTTGAGGCGATGTTTCGATTCTTTTCTAAAATCGTAGATTTATGATTTAAATTAGTTTCTTGTAGTTGTATTCATGTTATGTAATTGCTTTTGGCTAGATTTGGGCCATTAGGAGTCGGAAAGTCAAGGGAAAGGCATTCTTACCGATTGATTGAGCGAGATTTGAGGTAAGTGACGTGTCTAACCTTGTGTGGGAAAATTCCCTTAGGATTTGATACTGTTGTAACAATATATGATACGTGAGCGCCATGTACGCGAGGTGACGAGTGCGTACACGGGCTAATTATGGAAATTTCGGTTCTTACTGAGTTGTCTTCTTTTAAATTCCTTAACTGAGTTGCCTTAGCATATGTAGTGATCATGTTTAGCCTAGTATCGCATGTCTACGTGCCTTAACTCTTACTTGCAATTTGTGCAGCATGCTTAGTTGAATGTCCTGCTTCCCTTGATTTGAATTAAATCTTTAACTGTAAGATTCTTGCTGTAAACGCGTTGTTCCTTCGGTTTGCATATTTACTTTGGGTCTACGAGGCAGTTCCTCGAGATATCCTCCTGTACTGCATATTTACTTTGAGACTACGAGGTGGTTCCTCGGGAGATCCCCATATACTACATATTTACTTTGGGACTACAAGGCGTTTACTCGGGAGATCCCCCATGTCTTGGATATTTACTTTGGGACTACGAGGCGGTACCTCGGGAGATCCCTCTGTCGTGCATATTTATATTTGGGACTACGAGGCGGTACCTCGGGAGTGCCCTTGTTGTTTATCTCTATTTACTGTGCTGATATTTTCTGAAACTTCTTATTGTTTAAATTCTCATTCATTTCAAAATATTATTATATCTTCTGCCTTACTTTCCTTTTAAACCAGTAGGGCCCTGACTTGACCTCGTCACTACTCTACCGAGGTTAGGCTTGGCACTTACTGGGTACCGTTGTGGTGTACTCATACTATATTTTTGCATATCGTTTTGTGCAGATCCAGGTTCTTCCTACCAGCCTAGATATTAGTAAGCCGGATCGTGCGTGGAGATTTCTAGGTATATTTGCCAGCGTCCGCAGATCTCGGAGCCCCCTCTTTCCTTATTATGTTGTCTCCCCTTATTCTCTTTAGACTTTTATGTATAAAGATACTTAGTATTTTTTCTCTTAGAAGCTTGTGACTTATTTCTACTGGGTTTTGGGAGTTGTAATTATTGATTTGCAGTTTTATATTTATTTATCATTTCCTGAGATTGGAGTTCAGTTTATTATTCAGTTATTCCGCAAATGGTTAGGCTTACCTAGTCTTAGAGAATAGGTGCCATCATGACATCCTACGGAGAGAAATTGGGGTTGTGACACTTGTACACTTTAACTGTTATATATTTGGCTTGTCTTGTTATTTTTTTATAAATTATAGCATTCTTTGATTTGGTACGGAGTTCCTTATTGCTTTGCTTTCATATTCTTTAGTCGTAGAAACTCAAGTGAATTGAGTTGTTGAATTGATCACATTTATTAGTTTTGTTTATGGATCGCTTGCACGCCGCAACAGGTGGAATAAAGGAGGATTGATATTAATATGGTGGGGATCGGGTTGCACGCCGCAACGGATTTTATATGTGATTTTGATATGGTGAAATAAGGGACGATTGTGATATTGATTCTGATTATATGGTGGGATCGGGTTGCGCACCGCAACTGATTATATATTTTATTCTTGTTGTTGATATGGTGAAATAAGGGAGGATTGTGTTTGTACGGTGGGATCGGGTTGCGCGCCGCAACAGATTTATGTTTTGTATTCATTGTTGCATTGTGATAGCTTCAGTATTTTCATACGAGATTCTGAGGACTAATGCTTCAAGTTTTACTGGTTTCGAGGATTGAGTTTATTTTCATGAGTTAACTGCTTTACTTTTTCTGTGTTCCTTTACTATTATTATCATTATACTGCGTACGGGTTATTGTAAGTGACCCGTCTTAGCCTCGTCACTATTTCGTCGAGGTTAGGCTCGTCACTTATAGAGTACATGGGATCAGTTGTACTCATACTACACTCTGCACCTCCTGTGCAGATTTTGGAGTCGGTCCTAGCGGCGGTCAGTAGATTGCTCAGATAGATTGCCTGACGGAGACTTGAGGTAGATCCTAGAACTGGTATCACAAGTGCACGAGCGGCCAGAATAATACAAATAATAATTTGAATAAAAGTAAAACTGTCTTAAATAAAATAAACAGCTAGAATTGGTATCAGTTAATTTGATTTGTTATAATTGGCTAAAAACTAGTCTAACGTTGGCTTGCCCAGCAAGTGAAATATTAGGCACCATCACGGTCCCGAGTGTAAAAATTCCGGGTCGTGACAGTTCTTAAGTAAATATAATTTTTACCCCTAATTGAATTACATAACTACACAAAATCTACACTCACGTAGGCTTAGGTACATTTAAATACTAGAAAAATGTACCTTAATTTTGTTATGCATTTTGTCCTCCACAATGCAATAGTGTATAAAATTGAAGCAGCAACTTGCGAAGAGTGCAGTTCAAGTAGAACCAGCAACAACTACATACGATACAAATATAATAATATTATTTATTCACATGTCATCTACTACTCTCGAGATTCTAGAATTAATGGAGAAATCTTATGTTTCTTTCGCCTTAGCCGTATTGAATAGCATGTAATGACCATTAGAATCAATATTCTCCATAAACACAATGTAGAAATATTCTTGAGATTGTTAGAAAAATTGATTATAGAAAATAAGAATTAGTTTGAGGCGTGTCAAGGACATTGTCCTTAAGGATATTTCGCTCACACAGTAATAAATAAAATTAGGCGTATCCCCAGGATTCAACAAGCTCTTCCAGTTATTAAATTGGGAACAAAACTAGTAGAAAACTCAAGAAAGAAACCCAACATATAGGAGGAAAAGATGATTCAGAAAGTTGTATTAGAAAGTATGTCTTTAGTTCTCCAAAGATCATATTTATATAGGCGTTGCTCTAACGGCTAGTTAACGACTAGTTTGACTTTATTAATTGTAAAATAACTTACTAAATAATAAATAGATATATTTTAAAAAGAAAAAATTTTCCAAATCAAAATGAACTTTATCTTTTGAGATATCACTAATTTTCCAAACACTCCAGTGCTCTTCCAGTGGTTGTTAGGTAGAATTTTTCTTGAGGGGAAGGTATCGTGATGCAATTGAGATGAATTTTTGAGGTATGGTGGCGTCTTTGGGAGCTTTTTGTTACCTGTTGCTATATTTTTTTGAACTACAATAGCAAAACCAATTTCGGGTACGATTGGGTGTAAGTTGTTGTACATTTGTGATATTTTTCCTTAAAATAAATAAGGTTTTTTTATATATATACAGCCGGTCATATTAATTATTTACTTTTTCTAGCCATATACATAGATTATATATTAATTATACACAATTATACATATGCAATACATAAATTATGCATATATTATACATTCACCGGCTATTTTTAGTTTAAGTGCTAGGGTGAAGGGCTATTTGGGTTAATTCTTTTAATAAATAAAAAGAGCAACTGTGGGCCTATGATAAAATGTTTCGGCCTAGTCTACAATCCAACATGTTTTTAGAGGGTTTATTTTTACACAAATAATCGGTCGGATTCATTATTTATTTTTTCTATTCGATATATTACACATTAATTGAATACGATTATACACATATTAATATTGTGTATACATATATTATATTTACACCGGCGATGTTTAGTTTAATCGATTGGGTGGACGACTATTTACGTTAATTATTCATTTTCTTAAATTCAATAGAAAATTTAGCTTACGGGTAGATTGGTATGAAATATTATAAACGCAATACCAATAACTATTAAATTTTGTTCAGGTGACTCTATATGATCTAAGACCTAAGTTTAACTTCACTTTTCTCGATATTATCTCTTGATGCTTCTTTAGGACCAAGCTCGCCATTTGTAAATACGTACATACCAATGTGAAAGAAGTTTGGTACATCTATATAGGTTTGTAAATAAAGTTGTAGATTAGGTGAGCTGAATAGCTTTTCTTCTCAATTTAGTTTGCCGGCGGAAACAACATTCTGTAACCTGCTCTTGAAAAAAGTACTTGCATGAAAATATACCAATGACTCCAAGGTGAAAACTTGAGATATTAGTTTTTGTCCATAATGTTTCTTATTTTTTATTGTAGAAAGCCAACAAAACAAGCTGGAAAATACCCCTAAAGTAGAAGAACAGTGATCACCTTTTTTTTCTGTTGAAAAAATTTCATTAACCAAAAGAAAAAAAAGAAAAAAAAAGGAAACAACAACAAGATGGAATCATTTGCAGGTTTAGTTTGACCCAAAAAATAGATTGGATCGAAACGACTTTCCTGTTGAAGCCATTTATGGCTGTATTATTGAGAATTTGGTCTTAAGGAAGAGACATTATAATTAGGCTTAAGCACGAATCATTGTCCACAAAAAATATTTTTCCAAAGATGAGAGATTTAACATATACAGAACAACATGATCACATGTGGTTAGGCAATAGTATGGAAAACTAGCTAACCAACTGGACTTTTTCATCACTTACCGACCTAACCACCTAACCAGATTGCTGCAAAACTAGCCAAAAATAAAGGCCTAACCACCACATATTGCTGGATTGACACATCAAAAGATGTTCTAGCCTAAGCTTTACTCAAGCAGAAATAGGAGCAGAGCTATAACATTACGTACCGATTTGATGACCCGATAGGTCATTTTATGTTTTAAAATTTAATTTTGCGCTATGAAGCTTTAAATATCTCATTCTAGCCTTTCTCGATTTATGTGTGCAGTCTGAGTGTTTTTTCAGAAAGCTTTTATGTTAAAAACTGAGAAAATATGAAATTTTTGCCTTAAAATCCATTTGAGTTGATTTCGGTCAACGTTTTGAGCAAACGGATTCGGATTTGTGTTTTGATGGTCCCGGTGGGTCCGTATCGTGATTTGGGACCTGGGCGTATGTCCGAAATCGAATTCGGAAGTCCCTAGCCCGAGTTATCGCGCTTTGTTGAAATTTGAAAGTTAAAGGCTTAATGATTTTGAAATGTTTGACCAATGTTTGATTTTTTGGATATCGGGTTCGTATTTTGATTTTGGAATTCGGTATAGGTCCAATACTATATTTAGGACTTGTCTGTCAAATTTGATGAGAAACGGAGTTGGTTTGACATGATTCTGACATCCGGTTGTGAAATTAGAAGTTCATGAGTTTTCTTGAAAATTTCCTTTGATTTGATGCTAAATTCGTAGTTCTAGGTGTTATTTTGGCGATTTGATCGCGCGAGCAAATTCGTATGATATTTTTAGACTTGTGTGCATAATTAGTTTAGAGTCCCGAGGGCTCGGGTGAGTTTCGAATAGGCAACGGAGTGAAATTGGACTTAGAACATTGCTGATGTGCTTCAGTTTTTGTTGCAGGCCTCACACTTCGCAATTGCGAGGTCAGGCTTCGCATTTGCGAGCAACTCATCGCATTTGCGAAGAGTAGCTGAGGCACCTCAAGTTCGCATTTGCGAACAAAACTTCGCATTTGCGAAGTGGGTCAAGGGGGGTACAATGATTGCAATTGCGATCAAATGGTCGCAATTTCAAAAGGTCAAAGTTCGCATTTGCGAACAAACCATCGCAAATGCGATGTTAGCTGAGATGAGGGAGTTTTCACATTTTTGAAGCAATTCTCACATTTGCGGGGTTTGCAATTGCTAATCGCAGGTCGCAAATACGACATCTGCAACTGATCAAATGGGACTTAGACAGGATTTTAGTTCATTCTCTCAAATTTTCAAAATAACAAACCCTAGAGGCGATTTTTCAAAGAACCTTTCTTCCCTAAATCATTGGTAAGTGATTCTAAACTAGTTTTTTTCAATCTTTCACTACATTTCCTAAGATTTCAATCAAAAATCTTGTGTTTTTATAGTGGAAATTGAGGGTTTTGGGTAGGATTAGGAATTTTTATAAAATGGAGATTTAGACCTCAAATTGAGGTCGGATTTCAAAACAAATTACATAACCGGGCTCGGGGGTGAATGGGTAATCGGGTTTTAGTCCGAATTTATGGTTTGGACCAAGCGGGCCCAGGGGTTGACTTTTATTGATTTTTTTAATAATAGCCTAAATTGAATTTTTTGCAATCGTGGGTAGTTCCTAAGGCTTAATTTGAATTGTTTGGTTCGTAATTTGCTAGATTCTATTAGTTCGGAGGCTTGTTTGAAAGGCAAAGCTGTGATTGAGCTTTGAGTGGACCTTTGGAGCGAGATAAATATCATGGTTAACCTTGACTTGAGGGATTAGGACTTATTTATCTATTTGCTATATGTTTAGATGTTGGGTACAACGTATATGTGAGGTGACGAGTACTTATGCATTGTTGTCAGGTTAAAGGATGCGGGTAGGACTTGTTCCTTGTAATTATTGCTTACTTTGATCATGTTATCCATGCTTAGACTAGTTATTTGTTAAATTGATCATTCTTATCGTGTTTATGGGCTTTTGTGATAATTGAGTATTGATTCCAAGTTGAGATTGGTATTGTGGAACCATTGTTGAAATAAGGCTTGTTCTTGTTGATTCTATCTCCCTGCTATTACTTATTCATCGTTGTGTGGTAAGGGAGAGTGTTAATGCACGAAGGGTGATGCCGTGCCATATTGTGAGTGTTAATGCACGAAAGGTGATGCCGTGCTATATTATGAGTGTTAATGCACGAAGGGTGATGTCGTGTCGTATCTATTGATTTACACTGTGAGGTTGAGAGTAAAAGCACGAAGGGTGATACCGTGCAATTTTCTTCATTGTGCTTAGTTATTTTTTACTGGTTAAAGGCATATGGCCTGTTCTGGTTATCATTTCTACTGTATTTCTCGTATCTTGTATTCTCTTAGCATGCCCCCTCCCAATAGTACATGTTTAGCTGTTATTGTTGTTTTCTTGTACATATACTGTTATTTGCACAAATTTATTATGTGGGTGTCTTGTCATAGCCTCGTCACTACTTTGTCGAGGTTAGGCTCGACACTTACGAGTACGGGGTCGGTTGTACTCATACTACACTCTGCACTTCTTGTGCAGATATTGGTACCGGCCCTAGCTGATTGCGAGACTCGCCAGTCCGGACTTGCTTATCGGAGACTCAAGGTAGATCTGCTGGCGTCCGCAGACCTTGGAGTCCCTTTCTAGTTTCCTTATTTTACTGTTTCTTTTCATTCAGAATAATTTTATTTTGTTCAGACTCTTATTTGTAGAAAATCATAGAAGCTCCTGAGTTGTGACTCCAGATCCGAATTGTATCAGATATTATGGGCTTTATGTTATTCCGCACTCAATTTTATTTTATTTTGGTTTAATTGACTATATCGATTGAATTGAATAATAATTGACTTAACGATTCTCTAATGTTGGCTTGCCTGGCAAGTGAAATGTTAGGCGCCATCACAATCCCGAAGGTGGAAATTTCGGGCCGTGACAATGGATTTGGATGAATTCAGTAGATTTTAATTAGATGCTACATTATACTAACTTTTTTTATTATATATAAAAATAGTTAATTACAAATTCAGTTATTAAAACGAGTTATGAATATAACCCATAAACTTTAAATTTTGATGATTAATTCTTGTAAATTAATATTATTTTGTTGATTTGAGGCAGCGAGCAAATTTGTAGCATGTTATTACACTCGTGTGCATATTCGATTTGGAGCCGGTGGGGCTTGGGTGAGTTTCGGGTGAGTATCAGATGAGTTTGGATGATTTTAGAATAGCTGGTGACCAACAGTTGCTGGTGCAAGCCTGCATATCTCGCATTTGTGAGGTCAGGCTCGCATTTGCGAAAGGCACTGGAACTTTCCCATTTGCGATAAATGGATCGCATTTGCAAAGGATGGGACATCGCAAATGCCGCTGGAGTATCGCATTTGAGTCTCACTAAGCGAAGTTAAGTTCGCATTTGTGCACATGATGCACTGTTCGCATTTGCGACCAGTGTCTCGCATATGCAGGCATCGCATTTGCGAACAAGTGTTCGCAAATGCGAAACCTGCAGCTGGGTGAAAGAGGAAAAAATGGGACTTAGCTCATTTTACACCATTTTTCAACCTCAAACACTTTAGAGGTGATTTTTGAAAAAATAAGTCTTCCCAAGTTAATTGGTAAACAACTCTAATTCCTTTTCTATCATTTAACCGTTACTTTTTATGAGCTTTTAACATCAAATCTAAGGATTTCATGGTAGAAATTAGGGATTTTGGGTATCCGGGCTCGGGGGTGAATGGGTAATCGGGTTTTGGTCCGAATCTCGGATTTCGACCTAGCGGGTCCAGAGTTGACTTTTGTTGACTTTTTCAAAAATGATCAAAATTGAACCCTTTTCATTCGTGGGTAGTTTCTAAAGCTTTTTGAATTGTTTGATCGATAATTGGCTAGATTTGATTGATTTGGAGGCTTCTTCGAAAAGCAAGGCTGTGATTGGTTGTTGATTTGGTTGCGGAGTGATGTAAGTATCGTGGTTAACTTTCACTTGAGTGAATTAGGACTAGTTGGTCTATTTGCTAGTGAATTATGTGTGAGGACGACATATATGTATGGTGACGAGTATATATACGTTGTCATGGATTAAACGCATGCGGGTGGAATTTATCTTATTCGTATTATGTGGTTACACTTGCTATACCTTCCATGTCTTAGTTAGATTGTTTATTCGTTAAATTCTTCGTTTATGTTTATATTGCTTACTTTGAAGTGATGATGATATTGAAAGTTGAAATTTCTCATTTTAGCACCACAGTTGAAGTTGAATTGTTTCCCACCTTGCTTAATACTTTAGAATGTTATTATTACTGGGTGAGGAAGAGGAAAAAGTACGAATGGTAATGTCATGCACTTGATTGCTTCATTATCATTTATCATCATCATGTGAGGGTGAGAGTAAAAGCCCGAATGATGATATCGTGCCATTGCATTTATTATATTATATGGCGAGGATGAGAGTAAAAGCACGAACGATGATGTCGTGCCATTTCATGCGTTATATTATACAACCAGGATGAGAGTAAAAGTACGAAGGGTGATAGCGTGCCATTGTATTCATTCTATTATATGGCGAGGATGAGAGTAAAAGCACAAAGGGTGATGCCGTGCCATTTCATGATTTCATTGCTTTACTTGATTCCCGAATTGTGAATTAACCTTGGCTGCTTCATTGCTTATTTCGGAAAGAGGCTTCCTTGATGTTTCTACACTTATTGTTCTGATTGTCGCTCCCTTTTTATATGTCCCCTCCTCGTTATTACTTAAATGGCTTACATGTTATTTTTGTTATTTTATATATATATGATCACACGGGTTTAGTGTGATGACCCGATACGCCATCTTATATTTTAGAACCAAATTCTGTGTTTCGAGGTCTAAAAAAAAAACTCATCTTAGCCTTTTTCGATTTACGTGCGCAGTCCGGGTGTTCTTCCGCAAGGCTTATATGTTAAAAATGAAAAAAAAAGAATTTTTGCCTTAAAAATTAATTTGAGTTGACTTCGGTCAAATTTTTGAGTAAACGAACCCGGATCCAGATCCGTATTTTGATGGTCCCGGTGAGTCCATATCGAAATATGGGACCTGGGCATATGCCCGGAATCGAATTCGGAGGTTCTTAACTCGAGTTATGAATTTTTGGAATACCCCATGTATTCTGGAAGTTTAAAGATATTTAAGAATCGATTGACGTTTGAATTTATTGATACCGGATCCATATTTTGGTTCTGCAGCCGGGTACAGGTCCACTATAATATTTATGACTTGTCTGTCGAATTTGGTGAGAAACAGAGTTGATTTAACGTGATTCGGACGTTCGATTGTGAAAATAGAAGTTTTAAGGTTTTCTTAAAAATTTCATTTGATTTGGTGTCCGATTCGTAGTTCTAGGCATTATTTTGGTATTTTGATCACGCGAGCGAGTTCGTATGATGTTTTAGGACTTGTGTGCATGTTTGGTTTGGAGCCCCGAGGGTTCGGGTGAGTTTCAGATAGGCTACAGGGTGAATTGGACTTAGAGAAATCTGATGTTTTTGCTACAACTGGTTTTCTGGTGTATTGTGCTTCGCGATCGCGAAGGGGATCTGGGATGGGGGAGGATTTTACACTACGCGAACGCGAGACTATGGTCTTGAACGCGGAGCAATGGGGGGTTTGCTCTATGCGAACGCGACCCGTCACACGCGAACGTATAGCGTTAGCTAGGTTGGGCAGGAGACTTGAGGTTACACTACGCGAACGCGGGTCTTGTCTCGCGAGCGCGGAGGTCAGGGGGCCCCTAAACCTTCACGAACGCGTTTAGCCTCTCATGATCGCGTAAGCCACTAGGGCTCTGCTCTTCGCGAACGCGTCAGTGTTCATGCGA
The DNA here is from genome assembly GCF_000715075.1 of Nicotiana tabacum. Lineage (NCBI taxonomy): Eukaryota > Viridiplantae > Streptophyta > Magnoliopsida > Solanales > Solanaceae > Nicotiana > Nicotiana tabacum. Next base: position 111,579,590 of record NC_134091.1, on the reverse strand, counting down.
ACGCGATGAACACTGACGCCCAGTGATAAAATAGTCCCAATTACACGATTTTTGCCATTCCTTCAAAATTTCAAAACTAGAAGACCTAGAGGTGATTTTCCTAAAAGATTTTCTTCCCCAATTTATTGATAAGTGATTCTAACCTACTTTCTTTCAATTATCCATTACATTTCATGAGTTTTCAACCTAAAATCTAGAATTTTCATGGTGGAAATTGGGGGTTTGGGTAGAATTAGGGATTTTTGTATAATTGGAATTTAGACCTCGAATTGAGGTCGGATTTCGAAATAAATTACATAATCGGGCTCGGGGGTGAATGGGTAAATAAATTTTGGTCCGAACCTCAAATTTTAACCAAGCGTGCCCGAGGTCGATTTTTGACTTTTTGGGGGAAAGTTTGGGAAATCTAAATTTATGCATTGTAATTGATTCCTTTAGTAATAATTAATATTATTGAGTCGTTTGTGGATAGATACGAGTGGTTTGGAGGTGGATTCTAAAGGAAAAGTCATGGTTGAGCTTTGAGTTTGGTCTTCGGAGCGAGGTAAGTGTCGTGGTTAACCTTGACTTGAGGGAATATGACTTGTTTGTCTATTTGCTACATGTTTAAATATTGGGGAACAACGTATATGTGAGGTGACAAGTACTTATGCGTTGTAGTCGGGTTAAAGCATGCGGATAAGGCTCGGTTTCTTGCAATTATAGCTTCCTTTATAATGTTATCCATCTTTAGACTAGTATTGTTAAATTGATCGTTCTTATCATATTTACGGATCTTCTAGTGATAATTGAGTATTGATTCCGAAGATGAGGTTGATATTGTGGAACCAAATATTAAAGTAAGGCTTGTACTTGTTATTCTATCTCACTGTTGTTATTTGTTTATTGCGTTATGGTAAGGGAGAGTGTTAATGCACGAAGAGTGATGACGTGCCATATTGTGAGTGTTAATGCACAAAAGGTGATGCCGTGCCATATTGTGAGTGTTAATGCATGAAGGATGATGCCGTGCTATGTTATGAGAGTTATTGCACGAAGAGTGGTACCGTGCCATTTCTATTGATTTTATGGTGAGGTTGAGAGTAAAAGCACGAAGGGTGATGTCGTGAATTTTTCCTTTACTGTATTTACTTGTTCTTATTGGTTCATGGTATATTGGCTGTTCAAGTCACCATTTTGTTGTAGTTCTCTATCTTGTATTCCCCTCAGCATGTCCCTCCCCCCTCCAATAGTACATGTTTAGCTGTTATTTGTACATATACTGTTAAATTACACAGGTTTGTTATGTAGGTGTTTTGTCATAGCCTCGTCACTACTTCGTCGAGGTTAGGCTCGACACTTACCAGTACATGGGGTCGGTTGTACTGATACTGCACTTCATGTGCAGATTTTAGTATCGGTCCCAGTTGATCGAGAGGCGTAGCAGCTTGGACTGGTTCATCGGAGACTCAAGGTAGATCTGTTGGCGTTCGTAGACCTTGAAGTCCCCGTCTATCTTTTTTGTTTTTTTTCTTTACTGTTTCTTTCGTTCAAATAGTTGTACTTCTTTCAGATTTTACTTGTAGTAAATCCTAGAAGTTCGTGAATTATGACTCCAGATCCGGGTGGTAGTAATTAATGAAGTTTTTATATTATTCCGCACTCGCTGTATTTCATTTTAATTTATTTGATGTTATTTACTGAATTGAATAAGAATTGACTTAATAATTCTCTAACATCAACTTGCCTAGCACGTGAAATGTTAAGCGCCATCACGGTCCCGACGGTAGGAATTCCGAGTCGTGATATTTAGTAGGTGTCTTGTCTTAGCCTTGTCACTACCTCGTCGGGGTTAGGCTCGACACTTACTGAGTATATTGGATCGGTTGCACTCATACTACACATTTGTATTTCTTGTACAGATTTTGACGTTGGTACCAACGGAGTCCCGAAAGGCACTTAGCGGATACTAGTCAGTGACCCAAGGTAGAGCTGCACCCCGTTCGCAGGCCTTAGAAGTCACTTCCTACTTTATTATATTATTTCCATTTTATTTCGGACAGTGTTGTGTTTCTTTTGAAACCCTTGTATTTAGCTTAATCTAGACGCTCATGTATTAGTGACACCGGATCTTGGGGTAGTTTATGTCATGCTATTGATCAGATTTCAAATATTTATTGCATTTTTTTATTTCGTATTATCTGTTGTATTGGCTTGTCTGGCATTTGGTGTTAGGTGTCATCACAGTCCCTCAGCTGGAATTTCGGGTCGTAACAAGATCCCTTTATCCGCGGAAACAACTTTTTATAACCTGGGCTTGAAAAAGTATTTCCATGAAAATATACCCATGACTCCAAGGTGAAAACTTGAGATATTATATATTTATTGTCCATAATGTTTCTTATTTTAGATTGTAGAAAGCCAACAAAATAAGCAACTCATAAGATAATATAGTGTTAGTATTTATGCAACAAGCTGGAAAATACCCCTAAAGTAGAAGAACAGTGATCACCTTTTTCTTCTATTGAACAATTTTCATTAACCAAAATAACAAGAAACAACAAAAAAAAAGGAAACATTAACAAGATGGAATCGCTTGTAGGTTTAGTAAAGAAATTGAGAATTCAGTCTTAAGGAAAGAGACACTATAATTTGGCTTAAAGTCATTTTTGCCTAACATGGAAAATATGGTAGTAAGAAGCATTTCCCCTTTTTCCAAAGATGAGAGATTTAACCTATGTGGTTAGGCAATAGTATGGAAAACTAGCTAACCAACTGGACTTTTTCATCACTTACAGTTACCGATCTAACCACCTAACCAGATTGCTGCAAAACTAGCCAAAAATAAAGGCCTAACCACTACATATTGCTGGATTGACACATCAAAAGATGCTCTAACCTAAGCTTTACTCAAGCAAGGATAGGAACAGAGCCACAACATTGTGTAGGGATTCAGTAGATTTTAATTTGACGCTATATTTATACTAAAGTTTTTATTAAATATAAAAAAATATTTAATTACAAATTCTATTACTAAAACGAGATATGAATACTATACACAAATTCAAAACCTATAAACTCAAATGTTGTTTCGTCTTTGAGGCAGTGACTATCTTTTTCTAAAGTTGAAAGATAGGTGGGTCCCAGAATTTGGTAATTTAACCAAGGTTGATCTCATTCCCCACCAACTTTCTACTGCTGACAAAACATCAAAATTTTGATGGTAAAGGATAGAGTTTAAATTCTATGGTCGGAGTATAAAAAATATTTATATAATTAAGTTATTCAATACTTATACTACAAATCAAGTGATCACTTAAAATGTAGTTGTACTTTATTCTATGAGATAGAATTAATTAGTAACTTTAAAAAGGGTAACTAAGTAACATGAATTGCATTATAAAACTTCTCTCAAACTACTAATTAACCACAAGATAAAAGAACTTGATCTTTTCACTGACTTTATATGCCAACATTTTTTTAGGACAGCTAACCAAATTATGGTGCACACCTGTTCCTTTGCTTATCGACTTAAATAACTCATCTCTGGTTTCTTCTATACTAACATTTAGGAACTGGAAAACACAATACCATCCACTGTCAATCGAGACCTAATTATATTTATCATTTATGTAATTTTTAATATTCTCCAGAACTAAAATGAAATTTACAACAACAACAAAAAGGGAATGAGGGAGAGAAACAGTAAATGGGTAACCAATTATAGAAGCCCTTAGATCAAATATGAAGGGAAAGCGTGAAATTTTACAAAAGAATCAAAGTGGAAGGACATTAAATTGGTTAATGGAACTAGGTGACAGATGGATATCAAGATAAGATCATAACTGCTATATACGCACAAACGTAAAAAGATTAAAATATTCGTAGCCACTAAATCTCTGGTCTTTGAAATCTGCAGCTCCTCTTCTTCTTCTTCTTACTAATTAAATTTGATCAGTCCTCCTTAAAATTCTGAATTTCCTCTTCAAATTCACCTCAAAGTAAGTAATCCCAAGAAAAATACACCGATCAAAAGTGAAAAGCCACTAGAGAAGGTCCTTTTGGCACCATTAAAATATTGATCAACAGGGTATAAATTCCCTGGTGGACCAGTCATGTAAATGTATTGTGGATTTGGAGGATTTGGACCATAACCACCACTGCCGTCGCCGCCACCGCTACCGCCAGAAGGCGGAAGAGGAGGAGGAGGACAGTATCCACTTGGTGGCTTCTTTGGCGGTGGCGGCGATGGTGGTGGCAGAGCTGGTGGAGGTGGTGGTGGAGATGGAGGATTACATGGATTGTTACAAGGACAGCCACCACATTTGTTCTCAATAACCTCATCAAGTTTTCTTGGAATCAATCCATTTGTTATTTGTGTAGAAACCACAAGAAAGAACAAAAGGATGGGGAGTTTTGACATATTTCTGAGGCTGGCCATGAAAACTTACTATTTTTTCTTTCTTAAAAGAATGGGCTATATGAGTGTGTGTAACGAACAAATGGTATGTTAGGTATAGTGACTTTTGGTGAAGAACGTCACTAATTAAAATCAAATGAAAAGAAAGGAAAGTCTTTTTAAGAAATGAGAGCGGTTTGGTTACGCTACTTATAAGTGCATGGAAATTGCAAAAAGGCATGGGAAGAGTTTAGACATTGTGTAATTATATACTCCATTTTTTTAATAGAACACTTGAAGGTATAGATAGCAATATTTAATATATGATATGTAACCTAAAATAAAGCGTAAGTAATTTACTATTATATATATGTTGAATTACATTAATAGTATGTCTGCCTATAAGTTATATTTACACCATTAGCATACTAAAAATGTAATTACAAGTTACTAACTTACTCTGTTTAATAGCATTAATGATTGTTAAACTAAAATAAATGGTAACTAAATTGGTATAATAAATTAAATAATATCGAATGATGTAAATTATCAGATATCAGTGTATATAATTTGAATTTATAAATTCTTATATTGTATGTGGACAAATTAAATCGGTTGATTATTAGGCTAATATATAGGAGAGAGTGTGATCATGAGCTGTCTCTTCAATGAATTGTAGTGACTTAATCCTCAAGTCAATCAAAATGCAAGTGGACGGTGCATTTTGTTGTCCCACCATTGAACTCTCTTTAATATTTAAAGGTTTTTTCCATTGTTCGTTAAACACTTATTTGCATGATTATGAATACGTTTGATGTTATAGCATAAAAAACTATGTTGCATGTTGCGTTCAATAATTGTATTCCTTTTTCATTTAAAACTTCGGTCTAAGAACATGTATATGGAAAAGATTGAGACAAATGATTGGAGTTTAATAAAAGAATTAATAAGTAATTAGATTGGTTTGCTATTATTGGATTTTGTAGGTCAAAGTGAAGCCTATAATATGCTTGGTGCATGTGGGGGTTCCTTATACGTTATAATCTTTACTCAAGAATTCGAAATTCTTGCAATTTGCAAAGGGGGAAGCAGTTATCCTGCTTTTTATAACATGATAGAAGGTAAGAATTATTAGAGAATAATTCACTCCCAAAGTTGAAGGCGAATATTTTTAAAAAGGCTTTTTGTTTAATTTTATATATAGAGTAGTTGGACAGCCAATTATTAGTGTGAATATTTAAATGTAGGCATCAAGAAAATAGTGCAATGCAACATGTGAAATTAGCTGAAATTGAGATGACTGTTTCAAGAAACTTCATTATAGTTTTCACATGTCCATTTTTATTGCTTTAGACTAAACGAGCTCATATGTCAAAACTCAAAAGTAGTTCGATTGGTCAATCTCTACTTTACACTATTTAGCAGTTTCGATTTCCAAAACCTACATTTTATTTATAAAACTATTAGCAAACCAGAGGAATTACGAGTTTCAGTTCCTAGCCAGTTGGAAAAAAAAAATAAATAGTTTTCAAGCAACTCACTACTTGCAGTTGGCTAGTATGAAAAATGCTTTCCATGCTTGGGAAATGAAAAAAGGGAAACAAATTGAGCAAAAAACATAACTAGGCAAAATTATAGAAAACATTTCGCTGATGTAGCAGCATTAGGTCTTTTACACAAAGGCAAGAAAATATTTATATTCCTAGCCAAAATTCTTTAAACATTATACCTTAAATCACGCATCATTCATAGTTTCAGTTACCTACTTCTCCTTAATTAAGATAATTAGTCCTTAGTGTCAGACAATCTTCATATTCGTAACTGCCGTATTCCATATATTCCATATGCCATCTATTATTATATAAAGATATGAGAAGCGACTAATAGGAAGCAAACAAATGAAATATCTCGTATATTTCTTAGTGCCATAAAATATCTCCTAAATAGAAATTATTTCATGTATAATCATACGTGATGTATGACATGTATAAATTATACCCTAAATAAACAGCTCTACATGTAGTATAACATGTATCTTTTTAGTATAAATCATGTATAATTTATCATATCGTTGTACATAACATGTAATTATACATAAAATAATTTTCTTTTAATATTGTAGAATGATTGAGAGAAATATACATGCCTAATTGATTGCGTATTGTGATAGATTAAGTTATTGGTGAAAATAAGATGAAAGAAGGAGATAATACGAAGAGAGAGGAAATCTGATTTCTTTCGACGAAGAGAGAGAAAGTGTGAAATTCCAAAGATCCCATGATTTGTGCATTTTTCTATGGTCATTAATTATTTACTTATCTTTAAGATATGCTCTAAATGAAAAAAAACAAATCTTCCGTTTATGTAAAAAATAAAGATTGCTAATATTTTCTTAAATATTTTTTTAAAAGTGCTAAGCCATGTATATTTCTCAAAACAATATCAAGGGGTTAAGAAATGCTCATTTATGCGCTTTTAGGTATAGAAAAGTTGGATTTTATGGTTTCTTAATTTTACTTTTTCTTGGTTGTCATTATAGGTGGTTATGGGGTTATACCAAGGATCTGCGCTCAGCCCATTCTTATTTGCCCTGGCGATGGACGCCCTAACACACCATATTTAAGGGTAGGTTCCATGGTGTATGTTGTTCACTGATGATATAGTTCTGATCAATGAGACACGAGGCGGCGTTAATGAAAGAATAGAGGTATGGAGGCAGGCCCTGGAGTCCAAAGGTTTCAAGTTGAGTAGGACTAAGACGGAATACCTGGAGTGTAAGTTCAGCGGCGCGACGTGAGAAGCGGACGTGGAAGTGAGACTCGACTCACAAGTCATCCCCAAGAGAAAAAGTTTTAAGTACCTAGGGTCAGTTATCCAGGGAGATGTGGAGATCGACGAGTATGTCACACACCGTATTGGGGTGGGGTGGATGAAAGGTTAGCATCTGGAGTCCTGTGTGACAAGAATGTGCCAACAAAACTTAAAGGTAAGTTCTATATGAAAGTAGGGGGGGGGGGAGGGGGGGAGGGGGTGAATTGTTTATTTTTATATTTTAATAGCTACTAGTTGACTACTTTTCTAATTAGTCGACTAGATGTAATAACCAGATAATAAGAAGAGCAGAAATTAAGATGCAGAAATAAAGTGCAGGAATTAAAGATATTGAAATTTTTATACTGGTTCGGATTCAATGTGAATCCTAGTCCAATCCTTTGGGTTGCAATGAAGTTCTCTTTCAGTGAATGAGTTTCTTGAGTACAATCGTGAATAGTGTGGTTTACACCAATGGCTCAGTTTCTATGTCACTCGTTTCTTTTTGATAGAATGCCTCACCAGTATTTTTCTCTCTTTCTTCTCTAACTTGTTATACAACAGATCTAATAGAGCTACAATGTTTGTTTGCAGTAGAACAAAGAGAGGGTATTTGGTTCGATCAAAGTATATTTTTCTAAGGCTTAAGGATGTGTATAAATACTTTGTAAGAGGCCGTTGCTGAAGAAATTTTCCAACCCAAGAGATTTGATCCTTGGAAAGAGATTGATTCTTTCCAAGAATAAGGTTATTTGCCGTTGCTCTTCCTTGATGAAAGGACTTTAATAGATTTCCATCTACAGGTCTTGATAGCGCCGGATTTACTCCTTGATTTTTAGTCCTTCCAGTAATAGCAACTTGATTGATCATCTTGCAAGATCTTCGATACTTCTTTTTCGCTTCAATCAATCTCGGATTGATTTCCTTGTCTTTGATTGATTCCTTCAATCCTAGATGTTTTCCTTGAGTTCCTTCAATAGATTCCTCCAATCTTGGATGCTTTCCTTGAGTCTATATACCAAGAGCAATTATATTATTTTCATCATTAAAACTAAAACCTAACAATCTCCCCATTTTTGATGATGACAAAATAATATATGTAAACATCAGTTGACTTCCCTGTATTTTACTCCCCCTCAATGAGTGCAGTTGACTTTGTTGTTTAGATTATTTCCTTTAGTCGACTTCTTTTGCAGGATCTATGACTCCCTCTCAAGAGGTGCCGCGTGTACCTCTAGTCGACTTCCCTGCACGTACCTGCACAACTATATATATCCTTTCTCCCCCTTTTTGGCATCAACATAACAGTAGGTAACAACATACTATATACTAAAACAGGATTTATAGCATGATATGCTTGCACATTAACGACGTTATCCAGTCCAAAACATCATCCAATGACTGGTTATCCAGTCCAAAACAGCAAAACAAAAAATATTGTCTAAAACTTCCACATTAATGACGTAGGAAATAGGTAAGAGTGTTGCAAATCGCCTCCTTTAGTTGATCAAAGCTGGCACAGGCTGAGATAGTCACTCCATCAAGCCTGTCGTGTACCTCCTTGAATGCCTTGACTGCGCTTTCCCTAACTATGAGAAATGCATCTCTTATCTTTGACACATCAGACCTTGTTTCTTTAGAGATTGCATGAATGTCTCCAACAGTGGACTGGGTAGCAGCAAGAAGATCTTTGATGGTGGACAGCTGATTGTCAATGGCAGCAAGTTTCTCAGCAAGGTCAGGGTCACTAGGACTATTATGGGAAACAAAGGTTTTGGATTTTGATTCAGGTTGAACAAGTTTGACCTCACCTTCTTGATTCTTAACCCATGAGCCCTTCACACACACATACCCCATACTCGCAAACGCTCTGGAATTGTAAGATTTTGAAATAGAGATGAAGGGATATTCAGAGATGAAGATATTATGAGCTTCCAGAATATGAGTGATGGCCATGCCATAGGGCAAACTGGTGGGATCATCAGCACTTTCAATCATAAAATTGATGACCCATGAGGATAGTTTGATCTTGAGTTTTGTCACAAGGCAATAGACAAGAAAAGTATCTCTTTGAGAGAAGGTTGAGAAAGAATCCGTATGAGGAAGCAGAGTAGTTGCAACAATGTGGGCTAGAACACGAGTTTCAAAACTAATATCACTTGGACCTAACTTGTTTGGGAGAGATTCAGATGGACACTCAGCAATACACCGTTTTTCTTGATCAAAAGAGATTTCAAAATTATCAGGACAGGAATTTTTAAAAAGCATGGGAAAACTAGAACACTTACACTGGAAAATTGAGTCAAATATGGAACAATCAAGAACAATGCGCTTCCCTAACACTAAGGATTCCAACTTGTCAGACTTAGGAGGGGGAACAAAAAAGAATTTTGACCAGCCTTGATAGACGAACAAATCTTTTACCTTACAATTTAGGGCTTCCATGTCATCAAGGTTGACTACCCTCCCATGAGCAATTGGCTTGTCTTTCAAAGCGATGAAAACATCCTTGTTTGAAGAATCCCAAAAATTTAAGTCAGACTCTAAAGAGCTGGAGAGATCTATTTTCGACTTCTTTGGAGTAAATGATTTAGGGGGTTCTTCCATAAGTCTTTTTCCGAAGGCTTTTTCTCCTAAAGTATGAGAATGATCTGAGAGGTCCACTTGAGAGGAGGCAAAACCTTCTAAATGGTCGGACCCTAGGTCTACTTGTTCTGGAGGCTGAGAAGGGGGTTTTGCTCTGGAGCGAGTACTCTTCCTGGTAGAGACAGAGGGATTTTTGGAGTGTTTGGCCATGGAAAAACTTTGGTTGAGGAAAGTTTTTGGAGAGGGTTTCTAGGCGATAGAGACGATGGAGATTTAAAAAGGGGTTTCAGGTATTAAAAGAAGGGTTTCTGACGGTTGAGTACAGAAAAGGAAGGGGTGTTAGTGATCAGACGTGATGATTGGTTTTCCTTCTTTAAACTCTGCAACTGATGTGAAAAGAGAGGAAATGAGAGGGAATTTGGAGGTGCAATTAATGATTAAAAAATGAGCATTAGCCATATAGTAACACATAGGTCCTAATATTAATGATTAATGCAAATAATACCAAGTAATTCTCTTAAAAAGCAGAATCTATCCTCTAGTAAAGGCTTAGTAAAAATATCCGCTAATTGATCAGTAGTTCCAAAAAAAGATAGTTCTATATTTCTTTAAGGACATGATCTCTAATAAAATGATGCTTGATGTCTATATGCTTTACCCTAGAATGATGAGTACTAGAGTTATCACAGAAAATTGGTATAGGTTTAAAGAATAATTCATAGTCACCAAATGGATGAGACATCCATAGTAATTGTGCACAACATTGTCCAATGGCGATATACTCAGACTCAGTTGTGGATAATGCGACTAATCCTTGCTTTTTTACTGTTCCAAGATATTAGTGCCTTTCCAAGTAGTTGGCATGTTCCACTGGTACTTTTTCTGTCTTCCTTATCACCTGCAAGATCAACATCTGAAAAACCTTCTAGTTTAAAATTGTTAGAGTGTGGATACCACAATCCATGAGAGACAGTTCCAATAAGATATCGAATAATTCTCTTTACTGCAGTCTGATGTGATTCTTTAGGAGCTGACTGAAACCTAGCACATTTACAGACACTAAACATAATGTCCGATCGACTAGCAGTTAGATAAAGAAGTGAGCCAATCATTCCACGATACTTAGTTTCATCAACAGTATTTCCCTGTTCATCTTTGTCAAGACTGGTTGAAGGACTCATTGGTGTGACAATAGCTTTGGCATTGCTCATACCGAACTTTTGAATCAACTCTTTTGTATATTTTGTCTAACATATGAACGTTCCTTCTTCAGATTGTTGAATATGAAGTCCAAGAAAGAATGTTAGCTCCCCCATCATACTCATTTCAAACTCGCTTTGCATAAGATTTGAAAATTCCTTGCACAAAAGAGGATTAGCACTACCAAAAATAATATCATCAACGTAAACTTGAATAGTGAGATTACCTTCTGATGATTTTTTAATAACAGGGTAGTTTCTACTTTACCTCTTGTAAATCCGTGATCAATAAGAAATGAGCTAAGTCTTTCGTACCATGCTCGTGGAGCTTGTTTCAGTCCATACAACGCTTTGGTCAGTTTGTACACATGGTAGGGAAACTTTGAATCTTCAAATCCAGGAGGTTGTTTCACGTATACCTCTTCTTCAATGAAACCATTCAAAAAGGCACTTTTAACATCCATCTGGAATAGCCTGAATTTTTTAAAGGATGCATATGCAAGAATAATTCATATAGATTTCAGTCAAGCTACTGGAGCGAAGGTTTCGTCATAATCGACTCCTTCTTGTTGAGAGTATCCTTGAGTAACTAATCTGGCTTTATTTCTCACAACTCTTCCATCCTCATTCAGCTTATTTCTTAAGACCCATTTTGTTCTAATTACGGGAGCATTTTCATGTTTGGGCATCAGTTTCCATACTTGATTTTTGTCGAATTGATCTAGCTCTTTCTGCATTACTTGAAGCCAGATTGAGTCTTTCAAAGCTTCCTCTATTTTCTTTGGATCAATCTGGGAAATCAGTGCTATGTTAGCTTTCTTCTTGAGAGCTCACCTGGTTTTTATTCCTTCGCTTGGATCCCCTATGATGAACTTTTGAGGATATTCCGTTTCACTTTTCCATTCATTTGGACGAACTGTATGAGTAGTTGACTCCTCTGAAGGTTCTGATTGACTGTTGCTAATCTCATTAGTTGACTCTACCACACTGTCATGTTTATTAGTCGACTCTTGAGATTTTCTTGTCTCCTGAATTACCTGTGTTTGATCTTCATCACCTGCAGTAATTCCTTTCTTGACCGAAGTGTTATTCTCATCAAAGATAACATGTACTGACTCTTCTACACACAATGTGCATTTATTATAGACTCTAAAAGATCTACTATTCAATGAATAACCCAGAAAAATTCCTTCGTCACTTCTTGGATCGAATTTTCTAAGATTGTCCTTACCATTATTATGAATGAAACACTTGCTTCCAAAAGGATGAAAGTAACTTATATTGGGTCGTTTACCTTTCCACAGTTCATAGGGAGTCTTCCTCAAGATGGGTCTTATGAGACATTGATTGAGGATATGACAAGCTGTACTTACTCATTCTGCCCATAAGTGATTTGGCAGTGAATATTCTAGTATCATAGTTCTTGCCATATCCTGTAAAGTCCTATTTTTCCTTTCAACAACCCCATTCTGTTGGGGTGACCTTGGAGCAGAGAAGTTGTGAGTGTATGCTTGATCGTTGCAGAAATCTTCAAATGCTCTGCTTTCAAATTCTCCTCCATGATCACTTTGAATAGTTGTAATAAGATATCCCTTTTCTCTTTCGACCTTTTTACAGAAGATCTCAAAATTTTTCAAAGCTTCATCTTTGTGAGATAGAAAAATCACCCAAGTAAAGCGTGAGTAATCATCAACAATAACAAATGCGTATCGTTTTCCTCCTATACTAGCTGTTTTAGTAGGTCCAAATAAGTCCATATGAAGCAATTGCAAGGGTTTTGAAGTGGATACAACATCTTTGTTTTTGAAAGAATTTCTAGTTTGTTTACCAATCTGACATGCATCACATACATGATTTCTAGAAAAATTGAGTTTGGGTAAACCAATAACTAAATCATGCTTGGAAAGTTTTTCTATCAAATGCATGCTTGCATGACCAAGTTTCTTATGCCATAACAATGGATCATCAGATATGGACGCAAATATGACCATCTATATTTTCAAGACCATCAAGAATATAGACATTTCCATACCTTTTACTTGGGAGGATTATTTTACCTGTCTTATCTTCAATAGCACAACCTGTTTTCTTGAACTTTACTTCATACCCTAAGTCGCATAGCTGACTTATACTCAGAAGGTTGTAGTTAAGTCCGTCAACAAGATAAACTTTAGTGATATCACAGTAATTATTGAAAGGAACTGTTCCGGTACCGACTATCTTTCCTTTTGACTCATCACCAAATTTGACATTTCCTCCATCTATTTTTATAACTTCTTTAAACAGGTTTTTGTCACCTGTTATTGTGATGACCCAAAAGGGTCATCTTATATTTTAGAACTCGAATCAGCGCTCTTAAGCCTTAAAAATCTGATTTTACCTCCTCGATTTGCATGTGCAGTCCGGGCAGATTTCCGGAAAGCTTTTATGTTGAAAACTAATGAAAATAAGAATTTTTGCCTTAAAAGTTAATTTTAGTTGACTTTGGTCAACATTTTTGGTAAATGGGCCCAGATCTATATTTTGATGGCCCCGGTGGTTCCGTATCTAATTATGGGACCTAGGCGTATAGCCGGAATCGAATTCGGAGGTCCCTAGCTCAAATTATGAATTTTTGATGAAAATTAAAAGTCTGAAAATTGTTTGTTTTTAAGTATTAATTGATGTTTGGCATTATTAGTACCGGGTCCGTATTTTGGTTCCGGAGCCTGGTACAGGTTCATTATGATACTTATGGCTTGTCTGTGAAATTTGGTGAAAAATGGAGTTGATTTGACGTGATTCGGACCATCGGTTGAGAAAATAGTAACTTTAAAGTGTTCTTGAGAATTTCATTTGATTTGGTGCTAAATTTAGAGTTCTAGGTGTTACTTTGGAGATTTGATCGTGCGAGCAGGTCCGTATAATTTGTTTAGACTTGTGTGCATGTTTGGTTTAGAGCCCCGAGGGCTCGGGTGAGTTTCGGATAGGCCACAAGATGTTTTGGACTTTGGAAATCTGGTTTTCTCTATAGAGTCTGGATTCTGGCATGTCCTTCTTCGCGTTTGCAAAGGTCTTCTCGCGAATGCGAAGAGTAAACTGATAAGGCAGGGATTTCTTCTTCGTGAACGCGAAGGCTTGGTCGCGAACGCGACAAGCCCATCGTGAATGCATAGTGTTAGGCACTGGGGGGGGGGGGTGTCAGCCTTTTCTTCATCGCGAATGCGAACACTGTCTCGCGAACGTGATGACCAGGGAAGGGTAGCCTATGCAAACGCGAGCACTGTCTTGCGAACGCGAAGGCTTGGCAGCCTATACACTTCGCGAACGCGATGAACACTGTCCCCCAACACTTAAAAGAATCCAAAGATGGGATTTAGCCAAAAATTTATTTTTCTCAAAAACCAAACGGTGTGAGGCGATTTTTCAAGAGTCATTTCTTCTCCAAAGTGTTGGTAAGTGATTCTAAACCATTTTCTTTCAATTACCCATTACATTTCTGGAATTATCAACCTAAAATCTAGAGTTTTCATGGTAGAATTAGGGGTTAGGGTAGAAACTAGGAATTTTAGAAATTTGGGAATTTAGACCTCAATTTGATGTCGGATTCCAAAACCAATTATATATTTGGGCTCGGGGATGAATGGGTAAATGAATTTTGGTCCAAACCTCGGGTTTTGACCAAGAGGGCCCGGGGTCGATTCTTCGAATTTTTGGAGAAAAATTTGGGAAATTTAATTTATGCAATATAATTGATTCCTTTAGCAATATTAGATATTATTGAGTCATTTTTGAATAGTTACGAGTGGTTTGGAGGTGAATTCCAAAGGAAAAGCTGTGATTGAGATTTAAGTGACCTTCGGAGTGAGGTAAGTGTTGTGTCTAACTTTGACTTGAGAAAATTAGGAACCCCAGACTATTTGTTATGTGAAATTCATGTGAGCGGTGTATATGTGAGATGACGAGTACTTATGCGCCGCCAACTTACCGGTTTTCCCTGTTTTTCTCCCGTTTTTCTTATATTGTCTCTTTCCTATGCATAATTGTTACATGTTTAGACTAGTGTTGTCAAATTGATCGTTCTTATCATGTTTTTGGATCTTCTGGTGATAATTGAGTATTTATTTCAAAGTTGAGATTGATATTGAGGAACCAAATGTTAAAGTAAGGCTTGTACATGTTATTCTATCTCTATTTTGTTAATTGTTCATTGCATTATGGTAAGGGAGAGTGTTAATGCACGAAGGGTGATGCCGTGCCATATTGTGAGTGTTAATGTACGAAGGGTGATGCCGTGCCATATTGTGAGTGTTAATTCACGAAGGGTGATGTGGTGCCATATTGTGAGTGTAAAAGCACGAAGGGTGATGCCGTGCCATATTGTGAGTGTAAAAGTACGAAGGGTGATGCCGTGCCATGATATGAGAGTTGATGCACAAAGGGTGATGCCGTGCCGTTTCTATTGATTTATGGTGAGATTGAGAGTAAAAGCACGAAGGGTGATGTCGTGCATTTTTCCTTTACTGTATTCGTGTTCCTGTTGATTCATAATATATTGGTTGTTCCAGTTATTATTCTACTGTAGTTCTTTATCTCGTATTTCCCCCAACATGTTTCCCCATCCCGATATCGCCTATCTAATTCTTCATTACTGTTATTTGTATATACATTGTTAAACTGCACAGGTTGATTTGTAGGTGCCTTGCCTTAGCCTCGTCACTACTTCGTCGAGGTTAGGCTCGACACTTACCAGTACATGGGGTCGGTTGTACTAATACTGCACTCTGCACTTTTCGTGCAGAATTTGGTACCGGCTCGGGTTGATTGAGATTTTAGCTGTTGGACCCGCTATCCGGAGGCTCAAGGTAGATCTGTCGGCGTTCACAGAACTTGAAGTCCCCGTCTTTCTTTTTCAGTTTTACTATTTCTTTCATCCAAGCAGTTGTATTTCTTTCAGACTATTACTTGTAATAAATTCTAGAAAGCTCGTGAATTGTGACTCCAGATCCGGGTGGTAGTAATTAAGGCAGTTTTTATATTATTTCGCACTTATCATATTTTTCTTAGCTAATTATTGTTATTTTCGGAATGGAAATAAGGATTTGGTTTAATGATTCTCTAACGTTGGCTTGCCTAGCAAGTGAAATGTTAGGCGCTATCACGGTCACGATGGTGGGAATTTCGGGTCGTGATAAGTTGGTATCAGAGCACTAGGTTGCCTAGGTCTCACGAGTCACGAGCAAGCTTAGTAGAGTCTGAAGGATCTGTACAGAGACGTCTGTACTTATCTCTTAGAGGCTATGGAGTTTAGGAACAATATCACTTCTTTCATTCCTTATCGTGCGGCATTGATTTCGCTTGAAACTTATATCTCGTATTCCTTTGTATCCACTCGTGTATGACATTGCGCACTCGGAATCAGTTGTGCGTCAACGGTTTGTGATGCTGCAGATGGACTACGAGAAAGCCATAGATGCTCAAACATTGCCTCAACGTGTGGTTCCCACTGAAGATGTAGGCGCATTGAGAGACCACCCAGTGAATCATGTGGGGGGGGGGGTGTAACGGACCTTGGCATCTGGTTGATTTATACGAGCTGTGAAGGTTAATATTATGGATCATCGGGCGTGGTGAACTATGACTTCGCATCGAGTGGGGGAGTCCACTATCAATGGATGGATTGCGGGGTTATGTGTTATATCAGTTTTGGCCTGAAATGTATATATGTGGTACTGAAAGGTTCCCAAAAAAAAATTACACATGTTTAAGGCCAGAGATTTTGTAGAGGATAAGGTTGGGACTTGCGGTATATCCGCCTACTTAATAATCCTATACTTCAGTGCCCAAGGAGTTAGAGAAACAACTTTAAATTTACAGAAGGTCTACTCAGCGTGGACGCTATGGTTGCAGATTTTGGGGTGCTTCGGAGGAAGTACAGTGGTTGAAGAGA